>NC_133332.1:82834402-82936902 GCF_042186555.1 Aquarana catesbeiana
TTCTTCTGGTTCTTCCTCCGGTGTTCTCGTCCGGCATCTTCCTCTGCGGCGTCTTCTTCCCTTCTTCTTCTCGGGCCGCTCCGCATCCACCATGATGGGAGGCTCCCGCTGTGTGACGCTTCTCGTCATCTGACGGTTCTTAAATAACGGAGGGCGGGGTCACCGGGTCTGACGAGATCTGATGGGGACTTGACGGGGACTTTCCTGCGGCATTCCCCGTGATGTCAGAGGGTCGGGATCACCGCAGCCCAAGAAGAAGAAGGGTAGAAGACGCCGTGGAGGAAGATGCCGGACGAGAACACCGGAGGAGGAACCAGAAGAACCAGAATAACCAGAAGAAGAAGATGGAGGAAGAAACCGAAAGAAGATAGAAGATAGAAGAAAGAAGATGGAAGATAGAAGAAAGAAGAAGCATTTAAATAAAGGAATTGTCAAAAACTGTCTATACCAGACCTGAAGGGTCTGGTATAGATTTTGAGGGGGACCCCACACCATTTTTTTTTCATTTTGGCCGGGGTTCCCCTTAATATCCATACCAGACCTGAAGGGCCTGGTATGGAATTTAGGGGAACCCCCCACGTCATTTTTTTTACATTTTGGTTCGGGGTTCCCTTGTGGGGAATTCCCATGCCATTTTTATCAATGAACTTTTATGTGTATTGTCGGACCAGCAATTTATTAATAGCCGCAAGTAGTTTTAAATGACTATTTTTCCTTTGAAATGTCATTTTGCTGTCAGACTGTTCTAAACACGGGAAACATGCGCCTCTTTACAGGCATATTATAGATATCCCCCTAGGTACGAAATTTAAAGGAATATTACACTTTTATTGTTTCACGTTAAGCATTATTAAAATCACTGCTACCGAAAAAACGTCCATTTTTAAAACTTTTTTTTGCATTGAACCATGTCCAATGGGGCAGGACCCAGGTCCCCAAACACTTTTTATGACAATACCATGCATATAAGCCTTTAAAATTAGCACTTTTGATTTCTCCCATAGACTTTTAAAGGGTGTTCCGCGGCTTTCGAATTTGCCACGAACACCCCAAATTGTTCGCTATTCAGCGAACTGGCAAACATCCGATGTTCGAGACGAACATGAGTTCGACTGGAACTCAAAGCTCATCCCTAGTGAGGAGATGGTTTTTTCAGTGTGTTCAGGGGACAGACAGCTAGCAGATAGTGAGGAGATGTTTTTTAGCAATTCAGCTATGCAGCATTCCCACTTATTTTCTCCAGGAAATTAATTTTCTAGTTACAAATATCAATGAATAAATAATACATCATAGAAATACACTGGTAAATACAAGGTACTAGAATTCCTACATCTATGGTTGCTCAGAAAAACACATGTATTGCCCAAAACACAATAGCTGGTCACAGAAGATAAAGTTATGGGTTAAGAAAGTAGAGTAGTAATGTGGGGTTCATAGCGTGCCACAGCGAAATGTGGATAGGGCTGAATTACATTAACCACTTCAGCCCCGGACGGATTTACGCCCTTCCTGACCAGAGCACTTTTTACAATTTGGCACTGTGTCGTTTTAACTGCTAATTGCGCGGTCATGCAATGCTGTACCCAAACGAAATTTGTGTCCTTTTTTTCCCTCAAATAGAGCTTTCTTTTGATGGTATTTGATCACCTCTGCGGTTTTTATTTTTTGCGCTATGAGCGAATAAAGACCGAATTTTTTTTTTAAATTATATTTTCTACTTTTTGTTATAAAAAAAATCCAACAAACTCAATTTTAGTCATACATTTAGGCCAAAATGTATTCGGCCACATGTCTTTGGTAAAAAAAAATGTCAATAAGCGTATATTTATTGGTTTGTGCAAAAGTTATAGCGTCTACAAACTAGGGTACATTTCTGCAAATTAGGGAGCCTAGCCGCGTTGTCACTAAATGATATATTGCTCAAACATGCCATGGGTATATGTGGAATTACACCCCAAAATACATTCTGCTGCTTCTCCTGAGTACGGGGATACCACATGTGTGAGACTTTTTGGGAGCCTAGCCGCGCACGGGGCCCCGAAAATAAAGCACCGATTTCAGGATTTCTAAGGGCGTAAATTTTTTATTTCACTCCTCACTACCTATCACAGTTTTGAAGGCCATAAAATGCCAAGATGGCACAAAACCCCCCCAAATGACCCAATTTTGGAAAGTACATGCCCCAAGCTATTTGCTGAGAGGTATGTTGAGTCCATGGAATATTTTATATTTTGCCACAAGTTGCAGGAAAATTACAAACTTTTTTTTTTGTACAAAGTTGTCACTAAATGATATATTGCTCACACAGGCCATGGGCATATGTGGAATTGCACCCCAAAATACATTCTGCTGATTCTCCTGAGTACGGAAATACCACATGTGTGGGACTTTTTGGGAGCCTAGCCGCGTACGGGGCCCCGAAAACCAAGCACCGCCTTCAGGATTTCTAAGGGCGTACATTTTTGATTTCACTCCTCACTACCTATCACACTTTTGAAGGCCATAAAATGCCCAGATGGCACAAAACCCCCTAAATGGCCCCATTTTGGAAAGTAGACACCCCAAGCTATTTGCTGAGAGGCATGTTGAGTCCATGGAATATTTTATATTTTGCCACAAGTTGCGGGAAAGTGACAAACTTTTTTTTTGCACAAAGTTGTCACTAAATGATATATTGCTCAAACATGCCAAGCAAGGGCTTCCCACCCAATTACCTCAACCCTATCCACGTTCTCAAAAAATAAAATCAACAAAAACAAGACCCATAGACTGGTTGTTAGGGAAAAGTGTGGCCAAGATTGTGTTCCTGACCACGGGGTAATCAACTGAGAAAAAACCAGGGCAAATTCCCAGTGGCTCCCATGAGAGTAAGCGATACACACTCTTTGTCTACCATTTTTCCTGTCATGTGTCCCATTGCAGTTTTATGCAACTTTTTAGTACAAGCCAGCAAGGTTTCCTTGGTAAAGTTATTGTTTTCAAACTTTGGTGTTATTTATAGTTGAAACATATTTCCTGTTCTGGTTTTCCAGACCACTTATGATGTTTTTTGGCTATTATTTTTTAGTTACTTGTCATTTGACCAAGTTGTTTTCCATCTGAAGCAATAGCTATAATAATTTCTATCATATATAAAGGCCTGGTAAGTTGTTTTTCACTTGTTTTTTATTTGTAATCCTTTATGCATTGAAATGTATTACATGTACTGATACATTATTTGTTATTATCTTGTGTGAGATATATTCTTGCCGGCCATAAGTTATTTTGCAAGTTTCAATGATGAATGGAATTTTATTTTTGGCTCAAACAAATAGATTTTTTTATGTAAGACAATTGTGGAAAACCAGCAGTAATCCTCATATTTTTTATTATTTTTTCTTTTGTTTTCTTTTTTTTGCATTTTTTTGATGTAATGTTTCATTTTGATTTTTTATATTTTATTTTTTATTACTTTTTTATTTTTGTTCATTACTTTTTCAGTTTTCATATAATATATAACTAAATAGATATTTTTTTAAATATCCCCCCTGGATCTGAGCACGAATGGGTTTGGTTATCCAGTCCAGTTTTAAGTACCCAGTCCTGCTAATCCAGTTTTGATTTTTACTTTTTGTTTTTTACCTTTAGTTCACTATAAATAACCTAGTTGTCTCTGTCTTGACTTGATAAAGAGCATGCTCGTGAAACGCATTGTCACAGCAACCAGCACAAGCTTGTGCTCTATCTCTACTTCCCGTGTCTCCATCCGGCCCAAAGCTGATGTCACTTCTGGCCCACGGCTGAGTTTATTTCTAGGACCCTCTGCTTCACGCTGACATTATTTCTTTCATCAGAGCCATGTCACCAAAGGCTTGGTTCCATCGGGATTCCATCTAGGGCTCCCTGGCTCTTTGGACCACACCAAACGCAGGGCTGTTGATTTTTCATCATTGCCACTGGGTATGGTTATTGGAGCAGCTGGATTTTGTAATTATGATTTTATTGCTTTTAAGACTTCCATGACTTTTATGTTTATGAAGCTGAATAGATGACTATATACTATCTACAGGGGCATCTTACTATTCACTGTTTGTTGACTGTTTTATATACAGCTACACGTATAAGTCCTGAGTGCTGTCTGGTATGTTTGAATTATCAGGAGAGTATTTCTACCAAGCTGGAACAGGCACTATGGCTTGTTTGGCTTTAGGAAGGCAGTCAAGCCTCTCAGTAGCCCCAGTGACCCCTAAGCACTAGTCAATGCCTATAGGTAGTGGGTTACGGTCAGAATACTTACCCTACCTATACACATATCCATGCAGACAAATGGAATCCTCAACAACAGCAAAACACATGTCTGCTTCTTGTTGATATGTTTTGTTTATCTCCTGCAAGAAAAAGGTAATTGTATATATTCTCTATGATTATTATATCATGCCTCTGTACTAGATCTATATTGCCCTATAAATAAGGTCACACACCTGGCAGTTCTCTGTGACTTCTTTATACTCCCTATATTATGTGTTTTATATAGTTGTCTAATAAAAACTAAGTTTTAGGCCATGTTGGGTTTGGTGCATGGGTTCAGCACATCCCTGCTGTTGGTTGTTTATTAGTGTTTCCCACAAAAGGCTCTTTTTTTTCTTTCTTTCTTTTGCCTTTTGTTCTATTTCTTCTTTTTTACATTTTACTTGACAGACAAAAAGTACAAATTTCCTCTTCCTTAAAGGAGAAGTCCAGCCTGAGCTCAATCGGCTGGGCTTCTCCTATGGATCACAGCAGTGTAATTCGTTTTGCACTCCTGTGACCTGTTTTCAGCAGAGAGAGGCCTGAAGTCCACTCTCTGCTGACGTCACCAAGATCAGTCCAGGCACTGCTTCATCCCGACTTTGTGAGTCTGGATCCACCCCTCCACAGCTTAGCGCTCCAGTGAACGTGGAGGAGCAGAGCAGGAGAGCTGCTGACTGACAGGCAGCAGTTCTCCACTCAGGGAGGTGAGAGAACCAAGCCATCGGCTGTGTTTGATCGCTCAGTTTTCAGTGAACAGGCAGTAAGGGACAGATGCAGCATCGGACCGATGCTGCATCCACCTAGGTAAGTATGAATTTGGGATAAAAAATCCCATATTTCTCTTTTAAACATGTATAAAGTCTAGTCATATGTATTTCTATACACACCTATATATCTTTCCTCCCTGTCTTGTATAAATAATAATATCTTTGGGATAATAAGAGAGGCATATCCAAATAGAGGGCTTATTTCCCTTTACCACCTTAACCCCTTCATGCCGATGTAACACAAATGTGCAGCCTCCACTGAACTGGGCTTTTTTCTGTGGGTCTGCATATTTGAGTATCTCCCTTTGTGCTGGGACAAAGACACAGCACAAAGACTGGGGTCTCACCGTGAGCCCCAGGCCCCATACTAACGATCGGGACCCGGGACACGAGAGTCCAGGTCACCTGATCACTGTGATAGCCTCTGATTGGCTATCAAAGTGATCAGTCACTGTGAAGCCTGCCCTTGTGTTTTCTTTTTCTGTGAATGGAGGAGAGAGATACATTGTAACGCTCTCTCTCCTTGCAGAGAATAAAAATGTGTGTAAAAGAAAATTAAAGTGATCCTAAAGTCTCATTTTTTTTCTTTAAAAAATAACAAACATGTTATACTTACCGTCTCTGTGCAGAGGTTTTGCACAGAGCTGCCCAAATCTTCCTTCTCTTGGGTCCCTTGCCAGTGTCCCTGGCCCATCCCTCCTGTCGAGTGCCCCCACAGCAAGCAGATTGCTATGTGGGCACCCAAGCCGAGCCACAGCTCTGTGTGTCCATTCAGACACAGAGCTGCGGTTTGACCATTAGGAGAGCAGCAGGAGCGGTGGGGGTGGGCACTGACACAGGAGCAGACAGGCAGGGAGGGGGAGGGGGAGAGGACGGAGGAATGCACAGAGGAGAGACAAGATTGCGGCTGACGGAGGCATGTAAACTGACCACGGTGTCAGGGCTCGGCAGCCATGATAGATGGTGGTCAGTTTACAGAGGGGAGGCCAGAAACTGTCAGTATCAGCCAGGTATTTCAGGTTTTACAGGGGGCTTACACAGCACAAGCACTGTGTTGTATAACATGCTTTAAAGGGACAGAATCCATATTTTTAGGTTAACAAACGCTTTAAAGCATAGATTTCAGATAAAAAAACCTTCTGACTTTACAACCACTTTAAATTATAATAATAAAAATATAAAATAAAACACACACAGCTACATACATACAGCTAAATTTAAAAATAATGATTTTTGTTTACTATTTTGGGCCAGTGTTCCTTTGATAATAAAAAAAAATCAAGCGATATCCTTTACCATTTACCACTAGATGAAAGCCCAATTAGTCCTGAAAAAAACAAGGTATAATCCACTTGGATGCACATAGTAGTTGTGAAGATATGTACAGTTTTAAGAACACATGTCAAAGCTGCAGAATTGTGCTTAGGCATTCAGATTTGTTTTACCCTTAGGCGCGAAGAGGTTTATCAATTTCACAGATACAAAGCTTCACATTAAGGTCCTAAAATCATCTGTTTCCATATATATAATCCACAGGGTCCACCTTAAACGAAAGACCTCATATCTATCATTTTGTTGTGCAACTTTTTCCTCATTAAACAGCACATCTCTATTGCCCATTTCCCAATCATTGGGGATTTGACAGACTGCCAGTGTCTCGGTATCAGAGCTCTGGCTGCATCAAGAAAGAACTTGAGTAATGACTTCTTATTTGATGGAATTGTACCAGGGATTACTGAAAGTAACACCATCTTGGGTGTCCACTCATAATCTATTGGAACTACCCTATTATATACCTGTGCAACTTTATCCCAAAACTGCCTAATTAGAGGGCAGCTCCACCAGATGTGAAAGAGTGTGCCAACCCCCGAGAGGCATCACCAACATTTATTTGAATTTATAGCAGATATTTGGTGCAACTTATAAGGAGATCCATACCATCAGGTTAGCAACTTACAGGTTCTTTCTTGCATCTCACTAGCCATACTAGCCATGTGTAAGTAAGAAACATCTGGATATATCTTGTTCTGTTAAACAAACATTCAGGTCACTTTCCCATTCTCTTAAATAATATACCTTTTCCAGTTGTTGTTTTGAAAGTAATAAGTTATACAAAAAGCAGATGGAATGGGAAGGTAGTTCTCCAGAAATGCATTTCTATTCAAACAGAGTGAGTTTACAAATGAACTGATTATGCTTTGCTATCTCATTAATAACATATTTAAGCTGTAGAGATTTACACCAAGCTCCTCTTGGTGGATCTTAAGGGCGGAATAATTGCTGAAGTGAATGTATTTCTCTTCCTTGCAGACACTGAAAAATATAGCTTGGTTCAGCAGTTTGTCAGCATAAAAATAATAAAAATGGTGCATGTTTACGTGTCGGTGGAAATAAAGGATTTCCCATTATAGGTGTTAATGGGCCATTAATTGTAACAAGCTGGAAATGAGCTAATATCTGTTTCCATATCTTCAAAACTATGCCTGTAAAAAGTTGGGAGTGGAGGCCATAGTGCAGATGTTACATAAGGCAATGTTTTTTTTGGAAATGTATTTATTTCTTGCTCTATAGAAACCCATTACCTGAATTGATACTTATCAAACCAGTCCAATATATGGGCTAGATGTTATGCCTTATAATATAATTCTATATCTGGTAATGCTATTCCCCCTTGTTCTTTTGCTCTAGCATGGATCTGATAGTTAAGTCTGGATTTTTTACATTTCAAAATATACCTAATCAATGCTGACTTTAATGCAGCAAAGAAAGACCTAGGGAGGCGGAGAGGAATTGTCTGAAATAAATATAAGCATTTAGATAAAAGATTCATCTTAACAATAGCAGCCTTCCCAAACCAGGTATGATGATGACGTATGACACATATATTTTCAAGTAATGGTTTATAATTAAGCTCACATAAATTAGATAGCGTTGGAGATATATGTATCCCCAAGCATGTAATATAATCCACTTACCACTTAAAGGAGAAAGTATTTTGAATATAAAGTAACTCTTTATATGATAGCGACACATTCATTGCTTCCGTTTTTTGTAAATGAGTTCTATAGTTACTAAGTATCCTGTATTCTTTAAACTCCTGCAGTAGGTGGGGAAAGACCAATTCTGGGATTGGACAAATATATTAACAGGTTGTCTACGAATAACCCTATTTTATGCTCTAATCCTCCAATATTAATACCCTGTATGGACATTCCGACGTATCGCTTGTTATGCTCCTTCACTAATATATATAAGTATGGGGACAGCCCTGCCTTGTTTCATTCCTTATATCTAATAGAGTTGAAAGATGTCCATTACCTCACACTCTGCTATAGGAGTCATATATATTGCCATTATTTTATATAATGGGAAACCTGCATTCAATAACACGGCCTGCAAAAAATGTCAATTTACTCTGTCAAATGCTTTTTCTGCATCTACAGATAGCAAACAGAAGGGTACTGAATGTTTTTTAGCATAGTGTATTAAGGATATAGTCCTCTTGGTGTTGTCCTTAGTGCCTCTGTCAAGGACAAACCCTACTTGCTCATGATGGATCAATGAAGGTACCAATGATTTAAGGCTATTAGCCAATATCTTTGCGTATATTTTGACATCTTCATTGAGAACAATAGTTATTATGTCCTTCCCTGGCTTAGGCAGCACAACAATGTGGGCATCTAACGTCTGTTTAGGGAAACTATTTTCCCTTGAAATAGCATTAAATGTTTATAATAATATATATGGGAGTTAACAGATCTCCAAAGTGTTTGTAAAATTTGTTGGTTAAACTGCATGGGCCCAGACTTTTCCCAAGTGGTAACGCTTTAAAGTACTTGGGGAAAGTTTTTGTTATTTAATTAAATCCTCAAAATTGTTTAATTGCTCTACAGATAAAGCAAAAGCAGCTCAATGCAAATACTCCTGAAGATAGGCTTCATAGGGTACTGAAGAAGATTCAGGTGTAATAATTTTTAACCACTTCATGCAAATCGCCGTACCCATACGTCAGTATTTTGATGCTAAATACCGGGGTTATGGCAGCAGCTAGCTGCCATAACGGCATGCGTTTCTCTTTAGGATAAAAGTGGTCTCTGTGGCGGATTCGCCGCAAGATCACTTTTATCGATGGTGGGAGAGGTGCCCCCCTTCCCGCCGTGCTTTGGTCCTCTCCCCTGCTTACCGGACCCACCGGTAGCAGCGGAGACTATCGTGTCCTCTCCTGTGGATACCTGGCTGCCAACTGAGGGGAAGATGGCCCCTGCTCGGCTCCATGGCATCTGAGGGCGGAAGCAACATCAAGTGTCACTTCCACACATAGCTCTTAAAAAGAGATTTTTTTATTATTGCATTTTAGTGTAAATACAAAGTCTTTTTGAGGTCCTGTTATGCTATTTTTTTTATTACAAGGGATGTTTATAATAGGAATAAAAGTGACCCAAAAAAAAAAAGGTGAAAAAATAAAAAGTAAAAGTAAAATAAATAAGAAAAAAAAATGTTTTTTTAAAGCGCCTCAGCCTGAGGAGCTTGCGCGCAGAAGTGAACGCATACGTAATATGAAAACGGTGTTTAAACCACATATGTGCGGTTTATTCTCTAGGGTGTTAGAAAAAAATATATATAATGTTTGGGGGTTCTAAGTAATTTTCTAGCAAAAAAAAAATGATTTTAACTTGTAAACATCAAGTGTAAAAAACAGGCTCGGGTTCTGAAGCTGTTAAATTAAGAAAAAAAAAAATGTATGGAATTCTGTGAAGTGGTTAAATTAAGAAAAAAAAATGTATGGAATTCTGCCATTATCTGGGCAGTACTATGTATGAGAATTGATTTTTGGGATGTACATTCTACTGCATTGTTATCTAATAGACGCACATATTCACATTGTATGCAGCTTCTGACACCACCAGTGCATGCGCTCTGAAGGTCTGGCATACCATGCTGGACCTTCAGAGCTTGCGCCGTACATTAGGGCTCCCGCGCGTATGCGCGGGAGTGACGTCAGGGTGAATATCTCCTAAACGGTGCACATTTAGGAGAAATTCACTGAACCTACAGGTAAGCCTTATTATAAGCTTTCCTGTAGGTACAAGTGAAAAACACTTTAATTTGTTGCTGGCTGGATGCATATATATTTGCAAGTGTAAGTGACTTCTGAAAAAACAATCCCTTTACAAAAACATACCTCCCTTCTGGATCACTATGCTGTTGTATCACTTTGAGTAGAAGAGAGGCATTAATTCCAACTCCAACACCCCATGATTTCTGTTTCAGATTAAAACTACAAAACTATTTAGAAAAGTATAAATGGGATTTTAGCCTCCTGACAGTGTGTCTCCTGAAGAAAAAGTATATGAACATTTGATTTATGCATACCATACCACCTTTTTTGTGGGGCATTAAAACCCCTGACATTCAAAGAACATATCTGGACCTTACCAATTTAACCAACTTGATACAATTTTGAAAGCTCTTGGGTTTGCCTCTCCAAAAAGAAAAAAAAAGAGTGAGAAGAGAGAAAAAAAAAAAACCCACCAAAGTAAATTTAAAAAAAAGCATGGACGCTTGTCCAAAACCGAAGTTTGTGTGGACTGCCTACGGGGGGGGGGCATTTTACAGGGTTTGGTTGTACTATCTCCTGAGGTCACAAGTCTATTTAATAAGTATGCTTGGGGTTTAAAAGGCAGATAATACAATAAGAAATAATGTGAAAGGAGTTAAAAGCTACTGTTTGTGTACAGAATGTTATGTAATTACACATTTGTGTAATGGTTCAGTAACTAAAACTGCAGTGTTTATCCTCATGACACATTACAGGAAGCACCATCATGGCTAACAAAAGATTAGCATTAATAAGTCTCCGGGACCAGATGACTTGCACCCGAGGGTCCTGGGTGAACTAAGTCAAGTAATTGCCAAACCATTGTTCCTAATTTGTACTGACAGTCTACTGACTGGAATGGTACCAGCTGATTGGAGAAAAGCCAATGTAGCTCCAATATTTAAAAAAGGGCCGAAATACATCCCTTGGAATTACAGACCAGTTAGCCTAACATCAATAGTATGCAAGCTCTTGGAGGGGATGATAAGGGACTATATATACAAGATTTTAGTAATAAAAATGGTATAATTAGCAGAAATCACCATGGATTCATGAAGAATCGTTCTTGACAAACTATTAACATTCTATGAGGATGTGAGCTGCCATCTAGATAAATGAAGGTCCGTAGATGTGGTGTACCTGGATTTTGCAAAAGCATTTGACACAGTTCCCCATAAACGTTTACTGTACAAAGTAAGGTCTGTTGGCATGAACCATAGTGTGAGTACATGGATTGAAAACTGCCTACAAGGGCGAGTTCAGAGGGTGGTGATAACTGGCGAGTACTCGGAATGGTCAGGGGTGGGTAGTGGGGTCCCCCAGGGTTCTGTGCTTGGGACCGATCCTATTTAATCTGTTCATAAACGACCTGGAGGATGGGATAAACAGTTCAATCTCTGTATTTGCGGACGATACTAAGCTAAGCAGGGCAATAACTTCTCTGCAAGATGTGGAAACCTAGCAAGAAGATCTCAACAAATTAATGGGGTGGGCAATTACATGGCAAATGAGGTTTAATGTGAAAAAATGTAAAATAATGCATTTGGGTGGCAAAAATATGAATGCAATCTATACACTGGGGGGGGAGAACCTCTGGGGGAATCTAGGATGGAAAAGGACCTGGGGGTCCTAGTAGATAATAGGCTCAGCAATGGCATGCAATGCCAAGCTGCTGCTAACAAAGCAAACAGAATATTGGCATGCATTAAAAAGGAGATTAACTCCAGAGATAAAACGATAATTCTCCCGCTCTACAAGACTCTGGTCCAGCCGCACCTGGAGTACGCTGTCCAGTTCTGAGCACCAGTCCTCAGAAACGATGTACTGGAAATAGAGCGAATACAGAGAAGTGCAACAAAGCTAATAAAGGGACTGGAGGATATTAGTTATGAATAAAGGTTATCGGCACTGAACGTATTCTCTCTGGAGAGGAGACGCTTGAGAGGGGATATGATTTTAAATTACAAATACCATACTGGTGACCCCACAATAGGGATAAATCTTTTCCGTGGAAGGGAGTTTAATAAGACACGTGGCCACTCATTAAAATTAGAAGAAAAGAGGTTTAACCTTAGACTGTGTAGTGGATTCTTTACTGTAAGAGCTGCAAGGATGCAGAATTCACTTCTACAGGCGGTGATTTCAGCGGGGACCATTGATCGTTTCAAAAACTATTTGATAAGCACCTGAACGACCACAACACACAGAGTTATACAATGTAATACTGACATATAATCACACACATAGGTTGGACTTGATGGACTTGTGTCTTTTTTTCATCCTCACCTACTATGTAACTATGTAACTGATTTGCCTTCTAAAGCACTTAGAGACAGGTTAGGGGGAGGATGTTTGTATGCAAAATTACTGAGTTTATAAAAGCATATGATGCAGTAAAGCAGAAAGAAAAAATAAAATCTTTTGATTTACTACAAGTCCCAGCACATTAGGCTACTATACCTCAGTCCCCACACTGTAAAATCCCAGTAAAGTGGGCTGCCATTTCTCACTGAGGAATGGAAGCCTGCTATGCTGGGACTTGTACTGCTCTCTGTAGGGGACTGAGGAATGACTGCCTGCTATGCTGGGACTTGTAGTGCCTTCTGTGGGGACTAAGGCTTGACAGCCTGTTATGCTGGGACTTGTAGTGCCCTCTGTGGGATTAGTGGGCTGTCATTCCTCAGTCCCTCACAGCTGGGGGGACAAACAACACAGGGTTAAACCTCTAAAGGAGAACTCCAACCAAAACTACCAATAATGTACAGAGAGCCCATATGCTATATAATGTTAGAGACCCCCACTCCTCCTCACCTTCCCCGGGCACAGCTAACACTCCTGATGGCCCCAAGATAGGTAGCAGAGCCATCCCCAGCAGGCTGCCATAGGCCAGCCTGGTGCCCTCTGGGGAGCTGAGTAGTTTGGTCATGCCATTCCCAGGCACCTCGGGTGCTGTCATTGTGTAGGGCAAAGGGCTCCATCTCCACCATGTTCGGCTCTGATGTCAGATATGCAGGACTGGCTCAGTTCCACTCTCTTCCCTGGCAACTGGCTCTGGTGTCACTAGAGGGGTGGGGCTGGGTCTCTAGCAAGCGGAGGCTGAGCAGGTACAGCAGTACAGCCCCTCCAAATGACCCCCCAGGTGCCCTCCCCTCCTCCCCCAAACAGCCAGGGGCCCTCTCCTCCTCCCCCAAACACCCAGGAGACCCTCTCCTCCTCCCCCAGCCACCCTGAGGTCCTTTCCTTCTCCCCCAGCCACCTCAGGGGTCCTCTCCTTCTCTTCTCCTTCTCCCCCAGCCACCCAGGGGTCCTCTCCTTCTCCTCCAACCATCCAAGGGCCCTCTCCTTCTCCAAACACCCAGGGGCCCTCTCCTTCTTCATATGGCCACCCAGGAGCCCTTTCCCTCTCCAAACACCCAGGGGCCCACTCCTTCTCCAAACGACCACCCAGGGGTCCTCTCTTTCTCTCCCAGCCACCCGGGGGTCCTCTCCTTCTTTCCCAGCCACCCAGTGGCCCTCTCCTCCTTCAACCACCCAGGGGCCCTCTCCATCTCCCCCAGCCACCCAAGAGCCCTCTCCTTCTCCCCCAGCCACCCAGGGGACCTCTCTTCCTCCACCAACCACCCTGGGGCCCCTCAAACCACTCCAGGGGCCCTCAACCCCTTTGCTCAGTAGACACCACAAATATGTGACCAGGCTGCATAGTGACCACTCGGGGGGTTACCTGCATCCTCCTAGGAGAAGGTGTACTGTACACTCATCAGCCATTGTCGGATCAGAGCCAGCAGGATCCAGGATCCAGATCAATGCCACCAGCACAGCCAGCCCTCACAGCCCGAGACTGTGTCGGCAAACATAGCACTCTGTAATTATGTACATATACGTACACCCGTGTGCAGCCCTGGGTAGAGAAATGGAGTCAAAGTTTTAAGTATAATACCAGGATCAGCTGTATTTACTGAATGCTTCCAGCCAGCAATGGGTTAACGTGTAAGTACAGACAAAAGATTTATTTTATTAGTTTGGATAAAGGAGGGAATTATTAGAACTTCTGTGAAGTTTTTATTGCTGTCTATGCAGATTCACCTTCACTATTTGTCCTGGTGAACAGAAAATGATGGGAATTCTAAAATGGTACCACTGCCACCTGAACAAGAGGTGACACTTTCCAATGGGAACCCCTGTTACAATGAAAACTGTCTATAATAAGGGGCATGTAAATGTATAACATTTCATTTAACTACTGGAGCTTTTAAAATTTTTTTCTAATTTTCCCCCAGGAGCCCTGCAGAGCATTGCACCCATTATCAGTGACCCTTTTTTTGGTCCTCACTGGAATCGGATTGCATCTGATTCCTGTACCATTTCACAGTTCGCACTGCAATCTGCGAACTAATTTGGGGGTGTCATTAACTTTACATTGACACCCACAGAGGTTTGCAGATATCAGTGTGAACCGCCTGCGATTCAGGTGCGATGCGGGAACCTGCACAGGAATTGCAGGGTTTCCCATATCGCACCAGTGTGAACCAAGCCTGACACTTTAAACACATCTACAGCTAACCCTAAATCTTATTTTATTAGATTTTATTATTACATTACAAGTATTTTTTTCTTTTTTCTTTTTGTTTAGAGCTGAATTCAAGGCAAACAATTTTTTAAATGTGCAGTATAAATAATAGTTAAAGTAAAACTTCACTCTCTCAATCAACATTGAGTATTTTTAATCCTTATGCTGCTAACATTAGTAAATAGGTAGGAAAGTATATCATATTTGCTTGTTTTAAACTTTATTTTACATTTCTTCACTTACTTCCTGGTTTCCATGCTGAGGCAAATTATGTCATACATCCCAGCAGTCTTCTGGAGGGGAGGATGGGGTTTCTCAGTTAACCACTTCAATACAGGGCACTTAGACACCTTCCTGCCCAGACCAATTTTCAGCTTTAAGCGCTGTCGCAGTTTGAATGACAATTGCGCGGTCATGCAACACTGTACCCAAACTAAATTTTTATCATCTTGTTCCCATAAATAGAGCTTTCTTTTGGTGGTATTTGATCACCTCTGCGGTTTTTATTTTTTGCTAAACAAATAAAAAAAGACTGAAAATTTTGAAAAAAATAAAAGTTTTGCTTTTGTTTCTGTAAAAAAAAAATGTAAATAAGTAAGTTTTCTCTTTCACTGGTGGGCACTGATAAGGCGGCACCGATGAGGTGGCACCAATGAGCGGGCACTGACGATGGGCACTGATATGCGGCACTGATGGGCACTGGTAGGCGGCACTGATGGGCGGCACTGATATGCAGCACTGATGGGCATTGATAGGCGGCACTGATGGGCACTCATGGGTGGCACTGGTTGGCACTGATGGGCACTGATAGGCGACACTGATGGGCACTGAAAGGCAGCACTGCTGGGCACTGATGGGCACTGATAGGGTGGCACTGATAGGCGGCACTGATAGGCGGCACTGCTGGGCACTGATGGGCACTGATAGGCAGCACTGCTGGGCACTGATGGGCACCGATATGTGGCACGAGCACAGGCAAGATAGACTGGGCCACATATCTGAAGGTACGAACAAAAAAAAAAAAAACGGTCCATTGAGCACTCTGTGCTATATTTAGAACCCAGTGAGCTTAACTTGAAAAAATGTGTAAAGATCCTCTTTCAATATATACAATTTCGTTGAGGCTGGATAGTATAGCTCTCACTTTACTCAAACAGATCGAGTACAGACCGTACTCAGTCTACTCCTTTCCAGACTCTAGCTGGCCATGATCTGACAGATTTGATCACAGAAGAGCTCAGAACAACGCACTTCCATGTTCACTGTACAGAGGAGGGAACGGGCACATAATCAGCTTTTATTTCACTCCCCCACTGTTCTGTTTAGTTGTCAACATCAAAGAAATAAACATGACACTTCCATATCTAGGGAGTCATGTGAGTCACACTCCTTTTTCCAATTGGTTGTGACAATGCGTGGCAAATAGGCACCCAGTACTGTAACATGGGGACAGGAAAAGCTATCTCAACCCTGTAAAATCTAAAAATTGCCTCCTCTCTCTGTCCGTGTCCGCCAAACATAAGGATGGAGCAAAGGGAAGGTGAGCATGTGCAGCTAGTGGTTCTACCTGGCGTAAGAGAAATATGGGTGCTTCCATTGCTCATTTCTGACCTCTTTCTAAAAGTATTATTGTGCTGACGTCATTACCTGTTAGAAAAACACTAGCTTCAGTACTTCCTGAGTCACTGACCTGGAACTGGTATTTAGATCAGGAAAGTCAGAGAAAAGTCAGAGGAAAGTCAGAAAGCCTGATCTCCATACTTGTTTTAGGTAATAATTAACCACTTAAGGACCAGAAGGATTTGCCCCCTTAACCACTTCCCGACCAGCCGCCGCAGTTTTACTGCGGCAGAATGGCACGGGTGGGCGAAATGACGTTATGTAACAGTGGCCATGGCGATCGGATTTTTTTCAGAACCAATCAGTCTCCAGGCCCAGGCTAATGATTTCTGGCCTGCTGATCGGTCCTGACAAATTAAATCCTCCCCTGCCTGTGTAAGCGTAAACACAGACAGGGGAAGTGATGTCATCTCCCTCTCTGGAATTATTTTCCATTCCAGAGAGAGGAGAAAGGACATCCAAACGTGAGTTGAACTAACACTATACTGACACAGTACACATAGGCACATATTTCACCCCCTGATCGCCCCCCCCCCCCTTCATCACTGTCACTGTGTCATCAAGTGCAGTGTTCATATTTTTCTTTGATCACTGTACTGGTGTAATTTGTGACACTAATCAGCATTAGGGTACTTAGTAGTAGCCCCAGATAGGTCTAGGGACCCCCCCAATAGAGGTTTAATCCCTTGATCACCCCCTGTCACCAGTGATCGCCGTATTGGTGTCATGGGTGACGTTAGTCAGTTAGTTAATTTTTTATAGCGTCAGGGCACCCGCTGTATATTACCTAATAAAAGGTTTAACCCCCTTGTCACCCGGCGGGTTTTAGCGTCAATTAGGGTCTGCGTCGCCCCAGGCAGCGTCAGATTAGTGCCAGTAACGCTAACACCCACACACCATACACCTCCCTTAGTCGTATAGTGTCTGAACTGATCAATATCGGATCTGATCAGATCTATACTAGCGTCCCCAGTAATTTAGGGTTGCCAAAAATGCAGTGTCAGCCCAGATACCTGCTAGCACCTGCGTTTAGCCCCTCCGCCCAGACCAGCCCAGCCCAGCCCACCCAAGTGCAGTATGAATCGATCACTGTCACTTACAAAACACTAAGCACACATAACTGCAGCATTCGCAGAGTCAGGCCTGATCCTGGTGAACGCTAACAGTTTTTTTGGTAGTGTTGGAAGCAGTCGTTGACAGTCAGGTGCTCTTTTTTCCTGTGAGTCTCACTAGTGTATCAGTAAATTTAGAGGCCAAAATGTTCAAACTAAGGTATACTAGTGAAGAGGCCTACACGTTTCTGAGCATGACAGATGAGAGTGAAGAGGAACTCACCCATCTGTCAGATTCAGGCTCAGAATATGAACCCGTAGACAGCAGCGGCACCCTGACAGATAGCTCTGATGACAGAGTAGTGGTCCCTGCCAATATCAGGCGTACACGACCCCATTCTTCTGTTGTTGAGGTGCAAGAACCGCAGGAGCAGAGAGTCAGTACTAGTGCCGCTCATCCTTCTGGTGAACTGGCAAGCACCAGCAGCCTAGTACATCCTGGTCATAGTCAAACCAGCACTGCAGTATCACGTGGTGACATGGCGAGTCCCATAAGTGCAGTTCAAACTGGTGAGGTGGCTAGCACAACTAGTGTCCCGCTGCCACCAAGAAGACAAAGACCCGTCGAGCCCATAGTGCCCTTCCTGCTGCATTTGCAATTGGAAGCCCACCACTTCTGCAGCACCCGTACTTCCCACATTCACTGACCAACCTGGAATTCAGGTGGAAACAGTTGATTTTACGGCACTTGATTTTTATTTGCTGTTTTTTACGGAAGATCTCTATAGATCTATTGTGGACCAAAGCAATTTGTATGCTGGTCAATTCATCACCGCTAATCCCCAGTTGACCCTTGCCAGAGATTGGAAACCTATTATGGTCTCCGAATTTAAGACCTTCCTGGGCCTATCCCTCCTCATGGGCATAACTAAAAAAAAGTGAGTTGCGGTCATATTGGTCCACTGACCCAATTTATCATATGCCAGTGTTCTATGCCTCAATGACCAGGACACAATACGAGCAGATCTTGCAGTTCATGAATTTCAATGACAATGAACTCTGTCATCCTCGGGGTGACCCTGAATACAATTGGCTCTACAAGATTCGGCCCCTCGTATACCACTTCAACTAATTAGCCTCTAGACTGCTTTTACAAGCAGTGGGAGGGAACGTCCCCCCCACCCACCACCATCTTCCATGGTTTTATCGGGCTCTCCTGTCCCAACAGGGAACCCGAGAATGCAGCTGGTGGTTCCGCCAGCTGACCATAGAGCTGATCGGAGACCAGAATGGCCCCAATCATCTCTATGCCAATCATCTTTATTTCATGACTTAAGTTTCGCTGGATAGAAACAGCGCCATTGGGAAAGCATTTTATCACACCGATCTTGGTGTGGTCAGATACTTTGAGGGCAGAGGAGAGATCTAGGGTCTAATAGACTGCAAAAAAAAAAAAGAGTACCTGTCACTATCTATTGCTATGATAGGGGATATTTACATTCCCTGAGATAACAATAAAAATGATTTTTAAAAAATGAAAGGAACAGTTTAAAAATAAAATAAAAAAGCAAAATTAAATAATTGAAAAAAAAAAAAAGCACCCCTGTCACCCTGTGCTCACAAGCAAAGGCGAATGCAAGCGTCCGTCTGGTGTCATATGTAAACAGCAATTGCACAATGCATGTGAAGTATCCCTGCGAAGGTCAGATCGAGGGCAATAATTTTAGTAGTAGACCTTCTCTGTAAATCTAAAGTGGTAACCTGTAAAGGATTTTAAAGGCTTTTAAAAAAATGTATGTAGTTTGTCGCCGCTGCACGTTTGTGCGCAATTTTAAATCATGTCGTGTTTGGTATCCATGTACATTTTGGTATTTTTAGTGTGTTTTAGTGTAATAAAATTAGATTTTTTTCCCCAAAAAATTGCGTTTGAAAAATCGCTGCACAAATACTGTGTGAAAAAAATTGCAGTACCCACCATTTTAATCTGTAGGGCCTTTGCTTTAGAAAATATATGTAAAAATATGTAAAAGTCATGTGTCGAGTGACGCAACGCGTAGGAGGAGTCAGTGCCGTGAAGTATTGAGGCTGGTCAGCAGCTTGTTACGAGTGGTGTGAGGACTCACCGCGCCCCAAGCGGCTGATTGTTTTTCTCCATCCAGGCACTAATTATCAAGGCTTATGTGAGTGTATCCAGTGAAGTGCTACTATTTTAAAGTATTTGCTTACTGCGCAATGATGCCCTTTCTGTTTATTTCCCATATTTGCAATACCTGAGAACATCCATCTGGAAACCCCCCAGAACACACAGTAAGATTGAGAGATCTATGTGAATAGTTCTATCTTCTGCCTAATTAGCATAAGCAATAAGCATACTGTCTATAATTAAGAACGGCTTTCAACATACAATTTCAACTTGGGATTTTTTAACCATATGAGATTACCATATGAGATAATTTTTATGAATATCGGATAATATGTTTAGTAATTACATTTATTTATTTATTTATTTATTTATATTTGTACTTACCCAATATCACAGGCAGCTGCTGCCTGTGATTTATTCTGTGGAGCACTAGATTACAGGTTATTTGTATAGTGTTTCTGACATGACCAGACCCCTATATATATGATTTATTCTAATCAGTATTTTATTTTTCACTTGGAGGGATTGATTTATTTACAAACTGTGCACGGATTGATTGGTAGGTTAATATCAGCGCAACTAATTATTTTATTTAATATGTATATATATAATGTATATATAATATCTGGGGGTTCAGAGTAATCTTCATGTAAACAAAAAGTGTCAGAAAGGGTTTTGTCTTCAAGTGGTTAGAAGAGTGGGTAATGTGTGAAATAAGCTTCTAATGTTGTGCATAAAATGCCAGGACAGTTCAAACCCCCCCCCCCCCCCAAATGACCCCTTTTTGGAAAGTAGACACCCCAAGCTATTTGCTGAGCAGCATGTTGAGTCCGTAGAATATTTTATATTTTGCCACAAGTCTCGGGAAAATTTCGGTACTCATCGTTTGACCAAGTTGTTTTCCATCTGAAGCAATATTTATAAATAATTTCTCTTATATATAAAGGCCTGGTGAGTGTTTTTTTCACTTGTTTTCATTTTGTAATCCTTTATGCATTCAAATGTATTACATGTACTGATAATGGTTCTAGTATATTATTATTTGTTATTATCTTGTGTGTACATATATTCTCTCCAGCCATAAGTTATTCTGCAAGTTTCAGTGGTGAATAGAATTGTATTTTTGGCTCAAACAAAGAGTTTTTTTAATGTAAGACAAAGGTGGAAAACCATCAGTAATTCTCATATTTTTTTTATTTTTTCTTTTCTTTTTTCTTTTTGTATTTTACATTTTTTGATTTTTGTTTCATTTTTATATATATATTTTTTAATTACTTTTTCAGTTTTCATATAATATATAACTAAATAGATAATTTTTAAAATATCCCCCCTGGATCTGAACATGAATGGGTTTTGGTTATCGAGTCCCGTTTTTAGTACTCAGTCCTGATAATCCAATTTTGTTTTTTACTTTTTGGCTTTTACCTTTAGTTTAATATAAATAACCTGATTGTCTCTGTCTTGACTTGATAAAGCGCATGCTCGTAAAAGGCATTGTCACGGCAACCAGCACAAGCTTGCTCTCTATCTCTGCTTCCCATGTCTCCATCCAGCCTGCAGCTGATGTCATTTCCAACCCGCGTCTGAGCTTATTACTGGGACCATCTATGACTATTATATCATGCATCTGTACTAGATCTATATTGCCCTATAAACAAGGTCACACACCTGGCAGTTTTCTGTGACTTCTTTATACTCCCTATAATATGCATTTTATATAGTTGTCTAATAAAAGGCTAAGTTTTAGGCCATGGTAGGTTTGGTGCATGGTTTCAGCAGATGCCTGCTGTTGTTTTTTTTTTTTTGTGTTTCCCATGAAAGGCTCTTTTTTTTTTCCTTTCTTTTCACTTTTGCTCAATTTATTTTTATAAAATGTTATAAGAAACAGGGAAAAAAGTACAAAACCAAAACAGTAAGGTAAAAGTAAAAGATATAAAATATAAAAGGGGAGAATACAAAAGTCCTTCAGTATCCATATTTCCTCTTCCTTAAACATGCATAAAGTCTAGTCATATGTATTTCTATACATGCCTATATATCTGTCTTGTAGAAATACTAATATCATCATTATTTTTCCTAAAACTCTATTTGACACCCTTAAAACAAAACAAAACAACAAGAAAAAAAAGCATAAGCACAATAAGAGAGACATATCCAAATAGTGAGCTTATTTCACTTTATCCACCTTAACTTCTTCATGTCATGCAACACAAATATGCAGCCCCACTGGATTGGGCTTTTTTCATTAAAAATAACAAACATGTTATACTTAAGGGCTCTGTGCAGTGGTTTTGCACTGAGCAGCCCCAATACTCTTCTCCGGTACCTCACTAGCGCTCCTGGCCTATCCCTCTTGTCAAGTGCCCGCACAGCAAGAAGCTTGCTATGGGGATACCCGAGCTCAGCCACAGCTCCCTGTGTTCATTAAGACATGGAGCCGTGGTTCAGCCCTGCCCCCTCTCTCTGCTAATTGGCTAACTGACTTTGATTGACAGCAGTGGGAGCCAATGGCGATGCAGCTGTGTCTCAGCCAATCAGGAGGGAGAGTCCCAGAGGGCTGAGACACTTGTGCACATCGCTGGTTAGAGATGGGGCTCAGGTAAGTGTTAGGGGGCAGGGGGGGGCTGCTACACACAGAAGGCATAGAATGCATTAAGATAAAAAAAAAACTTCTGACAAGCACTTTAAATAATAATAATAAAAAAATACAAAAAATACCTAGATCAAGGTTTGATTTAGGACAGTGCCAGGGTTAGCGTTTGGATCAAGGTCAGGGTCAGTAATTTTTTTGAACAGAGTTTTTTTTTTTTTTTAAGTAGTATCATTGTCAGTTAGTGCCAGTGTGTTTTACAGTAGGTAGGATAAAAAAAAGCAAAAATGTGCACCATTGTTTTTGGGCTGTACTACCAGTACGTACAACAACTAACATACACATATGTGGTATCACTGTGATCACCAGGAGCAGGAGAATTTAATTTGGGTTATTCTTTGGTGGTAGGTTATGGTAGCACCAAGAAATATACAGCTAAATTTAAAAAATATATATTTTTGTTTACTATTTTGGGCTAGTTTTCCTTTGATAATAAAAAAAAAATCAGGAGATATGCTTTAACATTTATCACCAGTTGAAAGCCCAATTAGTCCTGAAAAAACAAGGTATAATCCACCTGGATGCACAAAGTAATTGTGATGATATGTACGGTTTTACTAACACATGTCAAAAGCTGCAAAATTGTGGCATTTAGATTAGTTTTACCCTTAGGAGCAAAGGGGTTCATCAATTTCACAGATACAAAACTTCACCTTAAGGTCCTAAAATCATCTGTTTCCATATAGATAATCCAGGGTGTCCACCTTAAATGAAAGACCTTGCATCTATCATGTTGTTGTGCAACTTCTTCCACATCTTTATTAAACAGCACATCTGTATTGCCCATTCCCCAATCGTTGGGGATTTGACAGACTGCCAGTGTCTCGGTATCAGAGCTCTGGCTGCATCAATAAAGAACTTGAGTAATGACTTCTTATTTGAGGAAATTGTACCAGGAATTACTGAAACCAACACCATCTTGGGTGTCCACTCGTAATCTATTGGAACTACCCTATTATATACCTGTGCAACTTTATCCCAAAACTGCCTAATTAGAGGGCCGCTCCACCAGATGTGTAAGAGTGTGCCAACCCCCGAGAGGCATCACCAACATTTATTTGAATTTAAAGGAGATATTTGGTGCAACTTATAAGGAGATCCATACCATCAGTTTCTTTCTTGCATCTCGCTAGCCATACTCAGTATATATGTAAGTAAGAAACATCTAGATATATCTTGTTCTGTTAAACAAATATTCATTTCCCATTCTCTTAAATAATATACTTTCTCCAGATGTTGTTTTGAAAGTAATAAGTTATACAAAAAAGAGATGGAATGGGAAGTTATTTCCCCAGAAATGCATATCTATTCAAACAGAGTGAGTTCACAATTGAACTGATTATACTTAGCTATCTCATTAAAAACATGTTTAACCACTTCAGCCCCGGAAGGCTTTACCCCCTTAATGACCAGGCCATTTTTTGCAATACGGCACTGCGTCGCTTTAACTGACAATTGCGTGGTCATGTGATGCTGTAGCCAAACAAAACGGATGTCCTTTTTTTTCCCACAAATAGAGCTTTCTTTTGGTGGTATTTATTCATCAGTTTAAACCAATATGTATTCTTCTACATATTTTTGGTAAAAAAAACGCAATAAGCCTATGTAGAACCCTATAGTTTAGGCAGGGAGCTCCTCACAAATTTACTTGCCAGGAGTAGTTATCCTGGTTGATTGATAGAGATCTATTGATTTCTCCTTAAATTTTGCCTTGTTGAACTTTTCTCTTCTACCACTAGGTGGTCGGGTACTTGGCGGTACTAGATAAGAGAAGGGTGACCCAAGGTCAGGTTATGGATATGTGGGCTATCTCAGCCAATGGACAGGGGTTTTCTTGAATCCCTTGGCCTGCTGGGAGAACCTATATTATCAGGTGGAGTCAGGTAATCTGTGTTCTGTACCAACCAGAGGGCTGGGTCTGCTCAGACACTGGTTGACAGCGGCGAAATTGATTATTCTGAGATTGGCGATCAATACAATCCCTATCGGTGAAGGAATGGGTAATGGAAATGGATTCACTCAAAAATGGAACTTCCGCTTATACGTCTCCTCCCCTCCCCTCCTCCGGTGCCACATTTGGCACTTTTCGAGGAGAAGTGGGGAACTGGTACCTGTTTTTGGACAGGTACCTATCCCCACTTCCGGGAGACGGGGCCGCGTTCGCCCCCTTCCTACTTCCTCCGCCGCCGGACCAATTATAAAGTGCAGTACTCTTTGCGCATGCACAGTAGGCCGCGTACCCTTACCAGGAATGGTGACGGCTTTTTTTCGTGGGGGGGTGGACCTACTCTTTAAATAACCTTTTTGGTTTGTGGTGCTCAGATGCAGTGTAGTTACACTTTAAGTCTTATAAGGTGTATGTCCCATTAAGTGTTGTTGTACTTTCTTTCATTTTCACAATTTAATTGAGGCTGGATAGTATAGATCTCACTAAACTGGACAGTACTCAGTCTGCTCCTTTCCAGACTCTAGCTGGCCAGGATCTGACAGATGTGATCACAGAAGAGCTTAGAACAACGCACTTCCATGTTCACTGTACAGAGGAGGGATCGGGCACATATTCAGCTTTCATTTCACTTCCACACTGTTCTGTTTAGTTGTCAACAAAGAAATAAACATGCCACTTTCATATCTAGGGAGGCATGTGACTCACACTCCTTTATCCAATTGGTTGTGACAGTGCGTGGCAAATAGGCACCCAGTACTGTAACATGGGGACAGGAAAAGCTATCTCAACCCTGTGTAATCTCAAAATTGCCTCCTCTCTCTGTCTGCCAAACATAGGGAGGGAGCAAAGGGAAGGTGAGCATGTGCGGCTAGTGGTTCCACATTGTGTAACATAAATATGGGTGCTTCCATTGCTCATTTCTGACCTCTTTCTAAAAATATTATTGTGCTGGTGTCATTGCCTGTTAGAAAAACACTAGCTTCAGTACTTCCTGAGTCACTGACCTGGAATAGGTATTTAGATCAGGAAAGTCAGAAAGCCTGATCTCCATATTTGTTTTAGGTCATTAATTCAAATGCCCAAGCCAGAGGTTCAGGCTTTTCTACACTGGCTGTGGCTGTTTTCTAATGAAAACAAACTAAGACTTTACACATCTCTTGAGGTACCTGGGGTATATTTAGCTGATTCAAACTGAAAGTTGGGCTTTAAGAAGTCTACAGAGCTGGAGCAAAGGGAAAGTTGCAGACATGGGCCACCAGAGAGGTGAGCATACTACCTCTTAGAGGGACTTGCCATTAGGAATCGTCAAAAAGACCTGACAGGGTCTCTTTATGTACAAATGCACTATTTTAGCAATATAGCATGACTGTACATTGTGACGTGCTGGGACACAGGTACATTGGAAAGATGTGCATTACACATAACATGCATTTTGGCTTGTTGCAGTAACACACACATTAAAGTGGTTTTAAAGTCAATTTTTTTTACCTTAAAGCAGAGTTTCACCCAAAAGTGGAACTTACGCTTATTCATCTCCACCCCCCTCCGGTGCCACATTTGGCACCTTTCGCAGGGAGGGGGGAAGGGGGACCTGTTTTTTAACAGGTCCTCTTCCCCACTTCCAGGAGATGGTGACGCAGCGAAGCTCAGCCCCCCTCCTCCTTCCTCCACTGCCAGGCCAATTAAAAAGCGCAGCGTGCTTCACGCATGCGGCTGTGAAGTCAAAAGGCTTCACTGCCGGGTTCCTTAACCGGCAATGGCGGCAGCTGCACCCGAAGATCTGCTGCGGTGCTGACATCGTGGGCTCCCTGGACAGGTAAGTGTCCATATATTGAAAGTCAGCAGCTGCAGTATTTGTAGCTGCTGACTTTTAAATTTTTCGTGGGGTGGGCGGACCTCTGCTTTAATGCATTCCCTGAATTAAGGTGAAAAAATATCCACTACCTGTTCCTTCCCCCTTCCCTAAATACTTTTCTGAGTCCTCTCTCAATCCAGCGATGTGCCTGTTTACTGCAGTCCTGGTCTCTCTTCCTCTTCTCACAGGACAGTCATATTTATTGAAAGTTTCCAGACAGCAATAAGTTAATGTGTATATAGACAAAAAAAAAATTATTATATTATATATATATAATATAATATAATATAATATATATATATTATATAATATATATTTATTGGGGGGGGGGAGGGAATCATTACAACCCCTGTCAAGTTTTTATTGCTATCTATGCAGATTCACTATATGTCCCAAAGGCCATTTTCAGAGAAAGAAAATAATGAGAAATCGAAAAATACACCACTGTCATCAGAACAAGAGGTGAAACTTTCCAATAGAAGCCCCGTTACAGTGAAACCTGTCTAATAGAGGGCATGAACATTTCTTACATTTCATGTAACTACTGGAGATTCTTTTCTTTTTCTTTTTTTTTTTTTTTATTCTGATTTTTGACCTATGAAATTCAAAATTTTACATAGGCGATTTTTTAACCACTTCAGCCCCGGACCATTTGGCTGCCTAAAGACCAGAGGACTTTTTACAATTTGGCACTGCGCTGCTTTAACTGATGATTGCGCAGTCATGCAATGCTGTACCCAAACAAAATTTGCGTCCTTTTCTTCCCACAAATAGAGCTTTCTTTTGATGGTATTTGATCACCTCTGACGTTTTTATTTTTTGCGCTATAAATGGAAAAAGACCGAAAATTTTGAAAAAAAATGATATTTTCTACTTTTTGTTATAAAAAAAATCCAATAAACTCAATTTTAGTCATACATTTAGGCCAAAATGTATTCGGCCACATGTCTTTGGTAAAAAAAATGTCAATAAGCGTATATTTATTGGTTTGCGCAAAAGTTATAGCGTCTACAAACTAGGGTACATTTTCTGGAATTTACACAGCTTCTAGTTTATGACTGCCTATGTCATTTCTTGAGGTGCTAAAATGGCAGGGCAGTACAAACCCCCCCCCCAAATGACCCCATTTTGGAAAGTAGACACTCCAAGGAAATTGCTGAGAGGCATGTGGAGCCCATTGAATATTAATTTTTTTTGTCCCAAATGATTGAATAATGACAAAAAAAAAAAAAATTACAAAAAGTTGTCACTAAATGATATATTGCTCACACAGGCCATGGGCATATGTGGAATTGCACCCCAAAATATATTCAGCTGCTTTTCCTGAGTACGGGGATACCACATGTGTGGGACTTTTTGGGAGCCTAGCCGCGTACGGGGCCCCAAAAACCAATCACCGCCTTCAGGATTTCTAAGGGCGTAAATTTTTGATTTTACTCCTCACTACCTATCACAGTTTTGAAGGCCATAAAATGCCCAGATGGCACAAACCCCCCCAAATGACCCCATTTTGGAAAGTAGATACCCCAAGCTATTTGCTTTGAGGCATGTTGAGTCCATGGAATATTTTATATTTTGACACAAGTTGCGGGAAAGTGACATTTTTTTTTTTTTTTTTGCACAAAGTTGTCACTAAATGATATATTGCTCATACGGGCCATGGGCATATGTGGAATTGCACCCCAAAATAAGTTTAGCTGCTTCTCCTGAGTATGGGGATACCACATATGTGGGACTTTTTGGGAGCCTAGCCGCGCACGGGGCCCCGAAAACTAATCACCGCCTTTGGGATTTCTAAGGGTGTAAATTTTTGATTTCACTCCTTACTGCCTATCACAGTTTCGGAGGCCATGGAATGCCCAGGTGGCACAACCACCCCCCCCCCCAAATGACCCCATTTTGGAAAGTAGACACCACAAGCTATTTGCTGAGAGGCATGGTGAGTATTTTGCAGCTCTCATTTGTTTTTCAAAATGAAGAAAGTCAAGAAAAAACATTTTTTTTTCTTTTTTCAATTTTCAAAACTTTGTGACAAAAAGTGAGGTCTGCAAAATACTCACTATACCTCTCAGCAAATAGCTTGGGGTGTCTACTTTTCAAAATGGGGTCATTTGGGGGGGTTTTGTGCCACCTTGGCATTCCATGGCCTCCGAAACTGTGATAGGCAATGAAGAGTGAAATAAAAAATTTACGCCCTTAGAAAGCCTGAAGGCGGTGCTTGGTTTTCGGTGTCCCGTACGCGGCTAGGCTCCCAAAAAGTCTCACACATGTGGTATCCCCATACTCAGGAGAAGCAACAGAATGTATTTTGGGGTGTAATTTCACATATCCCCATGGCATGTTTGAGCAATATATCATTTAGTGACAACTTTGTGCAAAAAAAAAAAATGTGTCTTTTTCCCGCAACTTGTGTCACAATATAAAATATTCCATGGACTCGACATGCCTCTCAGCAAATAGCTTGGGGTGTCTACTTTCCAAAATGGGGTCATTTGGGGGGGGGGGTTTGAACTGTCCTGGCATTTTATGCACAGCATTTAGAGGCTTATGTCACACATCACCCACTCTTCTAACCACTTAAAGACAAAGCCCTTTCTGACACTTTTTGTTTACATGAAAAAATTATTTTTTTTTTGCAAGAAAATTACTTTGAACCCCCAAACATTATATATTTTTTAAAGCAAATGCCCTGCAGATTAAAATGGTGGGTGTTTCATTTTTTTTTTTTTCACACAGTATTTGCGCAGCGATTTTTCAAACGCATTTTTTTTGGAAAAAACACACTTTTTAAAATTTTAATGCACTAAAACACACTATATTGCCCAAATGTTTGATGAAATAAAAAAGATGATCTTAGGCCGAGTACATGGATACCAAACATGACATGCTTTAAAATTGCGCACAAATGTGCAGTGGCAACAAAATAAATACATTTTTAAAAGCCTTTAAAAGCCTTTACAGGTTACCACTTTAGATTTACAGAGGAGGTCTACTGCTAAAATTACTGCCCTCGATCTGACCTTCACGGTGATACCTCACATGCATGGTGCAATTGCTGTTTACATTTGATGCCAGACCGACGCTTGCGTTCGCCTTAGCGCGAGAGCAGGGGGGGGGCAGGGGTGCTTTTTTTTTTTTCTTTATTATTTTTTTGTTTTTTTATCTTATTTTTAAACTGTTCCTTTCATTTTTTTTTTTTTTAATCATTTTTATTGTTATCTTAGGGAATGTAAATATCCCCTATGATAGCAATAGGTAGTGACAGGTACTCTTTTTTGAAAAAATTGGGGTCTATTAGACCCTAGATCTCTCCTCTGCCCTCAAAGCATCTGACCACACTAAGATCGGTGTGATAAAATGCTTTCCCAATTTCCCAATGGCGCTGTTTACATCCGCCGAAATCTAAATCATAAAATGCTTGTAGCTTCCGGTTTCTTAGGACATAGAGATGTTTGGAGCCACTCTGGTCTCTGATCAGCTCTATGGTCAGCTGGCTGAATCACCGGCTGCATTCTCAGGTTCCCTGTTGAGACAGGAGAGCCAGAGAAAAACACGGAAGACGGTGGGGGGGCATTCCCTCCCACTGCTGGTAAAAGCAGTCTAGAGGCTAATTAGCCGCTAGGATTGCTTTTACATGAAAGCCAACCGCTGGCTGAAAAGAATGATACCAAAATGATACCTAAACCTGCAGGCATCATTCTGGTATAACC
Organism: Aquarana catesbeiana; assembly: GCF_042186555.1. NCBI lineage: Eukaryota > Metazoa > Chordata > Amphibia > Anura > Ranidae > Aquarana > Aquarana catesbeiana. Next base: position 82,864,082 of record NC_133332.1, read on the forward strand.
ACTCAAAGTCGTAAATGGCGTACCTGAAGACAAAAAAATGGTTAACAATAAAGCACAGTAAACAGTAAAGTATAAAAAATTGCATACCTGAAAAGCAAACATGATAAAACATAATAACAATAAAACATTGCAGAATAGAATACAGTAAAAAAGAGCAGAACAATAGAGAGAGAATAGAGAGAGAACAATAAAACGACAACTATTTTTTTTTATTCTATATATTTTTTTGTGTTTTTTTTTACACTGTTTTTGTAACTGTAACTTTTATAACTGTAACCGGTTCCAGGTTCGGGGCTCTCAAAATGCGATGGCATCTTGGGAGACCCTGTGAAAGTGTGTCCTAGTCTGTGCAATGCTGTACCCTACGCTAATACTCAACTAGTGAATGGTAGCGTTCAAAACATTCACCAATGCAAAGACCAGAATTGTCAGGACAGGAGGGACAATAATAGTGGGTGTCACGCCTATATCCGCGCTTGCTGCAGACACAACATCTTTTTTGGGGGGGTTCCTTGGGTAGGGGTACTCGGGAGGACATAAAGAAAATGCCTCTCATGCAGCCGACTGCATTTGGTTGGGGATGTGAATGGGGGAAGTACGGGAGCTGCAGAAGTGGTGGGTTCCCAATTAGGATTGGCGAATGCAGCAGGAAGGGCATTATGGGCACGACGGGCCTATTTGTCTTCTTCTTGGTGGCAGCGGGACACTACTTGTGCTTGCCACCTCACCAGCTTGAACTGCACTTATGGGACTCGCCACGTCACCAAGTGTTACTGCAGTGCTGGTTTGACTACGACCGGGGTGTACTAGGCCGCTGGCGCTTGCCAGTTCACCAAAACACTACCAAAAAAACTGTTAGCGATCGCAGGGATCAGGCCTGACTCTGCGAACACTGCAGTTATGCGTTTAGTGTTTTGTAAGTGTCAGTGATTGATCGATACTGCACTTGGGTGGGCTGGGCTGGGCCAGGCGGAGGGGCAAAACGCAGGTGCTAGCAGGTATCTGGGCTGATCCCGCTAACACTGCGTTTTTGGGAACCCTAAACTGCTGGGGATGCTAGTATAGATCTGATCGGATCAGATATTGATCCGTTCAGATACTATACCACTAAGGGAGGGGTACGCTGCGTGCGTGGGTGTTAGCGGTACTGGCGCTAACCTGACACTGCCTGGGGCTGGTGCTTGCCAGTTCACCAAAACGCTACCAAAAAAACTGTTAGCGAACGCAGGGATCAGGCCTGACTCTGCGAACGCTGCAGTTATGCGTTTAGTGTTTTGTAAGTGACAGTGATCGATCGATACTGCATTTGGGTGGGCTGAGCTTGGCCGGGCGGAGGGGCAAAACGCAGGTGCTAGCAGGTTTCTGGGCTGATCCCGCTAACACTGAGTTTTTGGGAACCCTAAAGTGCTGGGGACGCTAGTATAGATCTGATCGGATCAGATATTGATCCGTTCAGATACTATACCATTAAGGGAGGAGTATGCTGCGTGCGTGGGTGTTAGCGGTACTGGCGCTAATCTGACGCTGCCTGGGGCGACGCATATCACCGCCGGGCGATCAGGGGGCTAAACCTTTATTCGGTAATAAACGGCGGGTGCCCTGACACTATAAAAAATGAATGAACTAACCAGCGTCACCCGTAACGGTTATACGGTGATCAGTGGTGAAAGGGTTAACTAGGGGGCAATCAAGGGGTTAAAACATTTATTAGGTAGTATATGGGGGTCCCTGTCGCTATAAAACGCTGACGGCGAAAATAAATATTTACGTCCCTAACTAGCGTCACCAGCGACACTAATACAGCAATCAGAAAAATGATCGCTTAGTGACACTGGCGACAGGGGGTGATCAAGGGGTTAAAACTTTATTAGGGGGGGTTAGGTGGGTACCCTAGACCTAAAGGGGGCTAACACTAACTGCCCTACCACAGTAACTGTCACAAACTGACACCATGCAGTAATCAGAAAAAAAAAACAAAAAACTGCTTGGTGTCAGTGTGACAGGGGGGGAGGGGTGATCGGGGGGGATCGAGGAGTAAAGAGGGGTGTATTGTATGCCTGGCATGTTCTACTGTGATGTGTTGGTGCACTCACATTTCAGTCTTCTCTCCTCGGTGCCGGAACGGAAAATGCCGAGCTGAGGAGAGATGACATCACATCCCCTGCCTCTGTGTACTACACAGAGGCAGAGGAAGATCCTCATTGGCTGGGAGCGATCGCGAGGGGGGGGCCACGAATGGATGGCCTCCCCCTCATCTCTGATCACTGCCAGACCAAAGCCGACCCCTCAGGCACCGGGGGGGTCCGATCGGACCCCCCGCCCGCGGGAAGGCAATCACGTACCAGGTACGTGATTTTGCCTGCCCGTGCCATTCTGCTGACATATATCAGCGTGAGGCGGTCGTCAAGTGGTTAAAGGTATTGTACACTTTCAAATGTTTTTGTTATTTTAACTAGGTATTAGTGTAGATTTATTCCCTGTGTTGTTTGTTTGCCTTACTTTGTAGTGATGGGCTCTCATGTTGTGGCTGCGGATTGTAGTGTCATGGCTGATCATTCCCTTATTTCTATGTATTCATTCACCTAGCTTTTCCCCAATGGCCTGCCCTTTACAGTGGAGATCTAATTGCAAATTGTATCAATCCTATTTTTGAAGTGATCTGTGATCTCCTGGGCAGTGAGTTAGTTAATGGGTGGAAGCAGTTGAGGACAATGTACAGACTTAGATATAGCCCGTGGCGTAGCATGGGGTGTGCAGGGGGTGCCGTGGCCCCGGGTGTGACATTTAGGGGGGCGCCAGTATGCGTCACTGTCTGCCTCCTCCTAATTTTAAATTCCTGTGTCCCCGGGCTCCGGCCCCCATGTTAAGTGTCCGGCTCCCTGTGATTGGGCGTATGGGGGTCATGTGAGGCGTAGAGCTGGCCTGTCCGCAATCGCTCCTGAAGTCCCGCCTCCGCACATGACCCCCATACGCCCAATCACAGTGCGCTGCGCCGGACACTGAATATGGCAGCTAGAGCACGGGGGAGAGAAGCAATGTGAGCCTCCACTGTCTTCTCCTCCTCCTCCGGACTGATGCAGGCCAGCCAGACACGAAGGTGAGTGAGATTCCCTCGTGAGAGTCTTGTTACTGGCCCCGGGGGGGGGGAGAAAGTCAGTTAGTGTAGTATGGTGGTCAGTTAATGTAGTATGGTGGGTCATGTAGTGTAGTATGGTGGTCAGTTAGTGTAGTATGGTGGTCAGTTAGTGTTGTATGGTGGGTCAGTTAGTGTAGTATGGTGGGTCAGTTAGTGTAGTATGGTGGTCAGTTAGTGTAGTATGGTGGGTCAGTTAGTGTAGTATGGTGGTCAGTTAGTGTAGTATGGTGGGTCAGTTATTGTAGTATGGTGGTCAGTTAGTGTAGTATGGTGGTCAGTTAGTGTAGTGTGGTGGTCAGTTAGTGTAGTATGTGGTCAGTTAGTGTAGTATGGTGGTCAGTTAGTGTAGTATGGTGGGTCAGTTAATGTAGTATGGTGGGTCAGTTAGTGTAGTATGGTGGGTCAGTTAGTGTAGTATGGTGGTCAGTTAGTGTAGTATGGTGGTCAGTTAGTGTAGTATGGTGGGTCAGTTAGTGTAGTATAGTGGCCAGTTAGTGTAGTATGGTGGGTCAGTTAGTGTAGTATGGTGGGTCAGTTAGTGTAGTATGGTGGTCAGTGTAGTGGACAGGGTAGTATAGCGGACAGTATGGTGGTCAGTGTAGTGTAGTATGGTGGTCATTGTAGTGGACAGTGTAGTGTAGTATGGTGGTCATTGTAGTCAACAGTGTAGTGTAGTATGGTGGTCATTGTAGTGGACAGTGTAGTATAGTGGTCAATGTAGTGTAGTATGGTGGTCAGTATAGTGTAGTGGACAGTATAGTATAGTGGTCAGTGTAGTTCTCAGTGTAGTGGACAGTATAGTATAGCGGTCAGTGTAGTATGGTGGTCAGTGTAGTGTAGTATGGTGGTCAGTGTAGTGGATGGTATAGTGGTCAGTGGAGTTCTCAGTGTAGTGGTCAGTATAGTGTAGAGGACAGTATAGTATAGTGGACAATATAGTGGTCAGTGTAGTTCTCAGTGTAATGGGCAGTATAGTGGTCAGTGTAGTTCTCAGTGTAGTGGACAGAATAGTGGGCTGTCGTTCTCAGTGTAGTATATTGTAGTGGACAGTATAGTGTAGTGGTCAGTGTAGTGGACAGTATAGTGGTCTGTCGTGGACAGTGTAGTGTAGTGGTCAGGGTAGTGGTCAGTATAGTGTAGTGGACAGTATAGTATGGTGGTCAGTGTAGTGGACAGTATAGTGGTCAGTGTAGTTCTCAGTGTAGTGGACAGTATAGTGTAATGGTCAGTAAAGTAATCAGGTTGGTCAGTGTTGAAATCAAGTAGGTTAGTGTAGTGGTCAGTATAGGAATCAGGTAGGTCAGTACTATTGTATTTGAAGGGACTCGGGGAATGCTAAAAGTCCGCAGGTTAGGGGGGCGCAAATTATTTGCCTTGCCCCGGGTGCTGGCAACCCACGCTACGCCACTGGATATAGCTAGATATAAATAAAAAGATAGAGAAGAGTTGACAGAGACTGGATAAGAGGGTGTTCATGAAAGTGATAAAATAGGTCTGCTTGGCAATAAGGAGGCAGGAATTTTATTTTTGCAGAGCAGATTTATATTGGTTGAAGTCTTTCTGAGGCTTGTAGGGTCCATGCCTGATTCTGTGTGTAGCAAGGGGGGAAGTGTGTCCAGAGAGAATAACAGTGAATTGTTGTAGACAGAAATGGCTAGGTTGGGGAAGGACAGGAGTGAGATTTTGTCATACAGGTGGCCAGTAGCAGAACAGAGAAGAGAAGGGTTAATGTATAACTAAAGGCAAAACTTTTTTTAAGTTTTGGATTGAGTGGAGAGGGCTAAGAATGCCTATCAGTTTTTATTCCTGTTGCCAGATGTTACAGTGTATTATTGCCACTCACTGACTGGCTGCTAGAGGTTACAGCACACATTATGGCTCACTGATTATTTTCTAGAGGTTACAGCACATGACTTCTGCTTGTTGATTGGTTGTTAGAGATTACTGTACATCAATACTGCTTACTGATTGATTGCTAGAGGTTACTGGACATCTATACCACTCACCAATTGGTTGTTAGAGGTTACTGCATATTATTACTACTCACTAATTGGTTCCTAGAGGTTACTGCATATCCTTACCGCTCAATGACTGGTTGATAAAGGTTACAGCACATCATCTCCTCACTGTCTGCACACCATGGACTGGAGAGGTGAGGGGACTTATCAATAAACAGAAAACTCCTAGGACTCCTGGGATCAGTGGCAATGCTATTGAATGCATTTCACATCTGGGATTAGTAAAGGATTAGGTAATAGCAGTGGGTTCACTATTATAGATTTGCGCCACTTGCTTCTTTTTTTCTTGCCAATTAACTGGTGATAATAGGCATGCGCAGGAGGTGTGCCAGGTGTGCCTGGGCACACCCTAATCACCCTAAGTACATGTGAAATATCCCCCTCTAACCAGTTCTGCCATTCACGAAGTGCTACCGTTCTTCTTTCACTGTACCGGCTTTACCATTAGAGTGTGTTTGTCTGTATGTGTATGTATATGTGATTAGGGATGAGCTTCGAGTTTGAGTCGAACTCATGGCATGGGAATTCCCCACAGGGGAACCCCGAACCAAAATGTAAAAAAAAAGACGTGGGGGGGTCCCCCTAAATTCCATACCAGGCCCTTCAGGTCTGGTATGGATATTAAGGGGAACCCCGGCCAAAATTAAAAAAAAAATGATGTGGGGGTCCCCCTAAATTCCATACCAGGCCCTTCAGGTCTGGCATGGATATTAAGGGGAACCCCGTGCCAAAATTAAAAAAAAAAATGGCGTGGGGTCCCCCCAAAAATTCATACCAGACCCTTATCTGAGCACGCAACCTGGCAGTCTGCAGGAAAAGAGGGGGGACGAGAGAGCGACCCCCCCCCCCCTCCTGAACCGTACCAGGCCACATGCCCTCAACATTGGGAGGGTGCTTTGGGGTAGCCCCCCAAAACACCTTGTCCCCATGTTGATGAGGACAAGGGCCTCATCCCCACAACCCTGGCCGGTGGTTGTGAGAGTCTGCAGGTGGGGGGCTTATCGGAATCTGGAAGCCCCCTTTAACAAGGGGACCCCCAGATCCCAGCCCTCCCCCCTGTGTGAAATGGTAAGGGGGTCCTACCATTTCACAAAAAAACTGTCAAAAATGTTAAAAATGACAAGAGACAGTTTTGGACAATTCCTTTATTTAAATGCTTCTTCTTTCTTCTAACTTCTATCTTCCTTCATCTTCTTCTTCTTCTGGTTCTTCTGGTTCTTCTGGTTCTTCCTCTGGTGTTCTCATCCAGCATCTCCTCCGCAGCGTCTTCTTCCCTTCTTCTCCTCGGGCCGCTCCGCATCCATGGCATGGAGGGAGGCTCCCGCTCTTCTCTTTATCTTCTTGTCTTCATCTTCTTCTCTTCATCTTGTCCTCATCAACATGGGGGCAAGGTGTTTTGGAGGGCTACCCCAAAGCACCCTCACAATATTGAGGGCATGTGGCCTGGTACGGTTCAGGAGGGGGGTGGCGCTCTCTCGTCCCCCCTCTTTTCCTGCGGCCTGCCAGGTTGCGTGCTCGGATAAGGGTCTGGTATGGATTTTTGGGGGGACCCCACACACTTTTTTTTTTAATTTTGGTGCGGGGTTCCCCTTAATATCCATACCAGACCTGAAGGGCCTGGTATGGAATTTAGGGGGACCCCCACGTCATTTTTTTTTTAAATTTTGGCCGGGGTTCCCCTTAATATCCATACCAGACCTGAAGGGTCTGGTATGGAATTTAGGGGGACCCCCCACGTCATTTTTTTTTTAAATTTTGGTTTGGGGGTTCCCCTGTGGGGAATTCCCATGCCGTTTTTATCAATGAACTTCTATGTGTATTGTCAGACCAGCAATGCATTAATAGCCGCAAGTTAGTTTTAAATTACTTTTTTTCCTATGAAATGTCATTTTGCTGTCAGACTGTTCTAAACACGGGAAACATTCGCCCCTTTACAGGCATACTATAGACGCCCCCCAGCTACGAAATTTAAAGGGATATTACACTTTTACTGTTTCACTTTATATTTTATTGTTTAGCATTATTAAAATCACTGCCCCCGAAAAAACAGCCGTTTTTAAAACTTTTTTTTTGCATTGATCCATGTCCCCTAGGGCAGGACCCAGGTTCCCAAACACTTTTTATGACAATAACTTGCATGTAAGCCTTTAAAATTAGCACTTTTGATTATTCATGTTCATGTCCCATAGACTTTAACTGTGTTTGCATGTTCGAACAAATTTTTTGCCTGTTCGCATGTTCTGGTGCGAACCGAACAGGGGAGTGTTCGGCTCATCCCTATATGTGATATACAGTGGGGACGGAAAGTATTCAGAACCCCTTAAATGTTTCACTCTTTGTTATATTGCAGGCATTTGCTAAAATCATTTAAGTTTATTTTTTCCTCATTAATGTACACACAGCACCTCATATTGACAGAAAAAAACAGAATTGTTGACATTTTTACAGATTTATTAAAAAATAAAAACTGAAATATCACATGGTCCTAAGTATTCAGACCCTTTGCTCAGTATTTAGTAGAAGCACCCTTTTGATCTAATACAGCCATGAGTCTTTTTGGGAAAGATGCAACAAGTTTTTCACACCTGGATTTGGGGATCCTCTGCCATTCCTCCTTGCAGATCCTCTCCAGTTCTGTCAGGTTGGATGGTAAACGGTGGTGGACAGATATTTTTAGGTCTCTCCAGAGATGCTCAATTGGATTTAAGTCAGGGCTCTGGCTGGGCCATTCAAGAACAATCACTGAGTTGTTGTGAAGCCACTCCTTCGTTATTTTAGCTGTGTGCTTAGGGTCATTGTCTTGTTGGAAGGTAAACCTTCGGCCCAGTCTGAGGTCCTGAGCACTCTGCAGAAGGTTTTCATCCAGGATATCCCTGTACTTGGCCGCATTCATCTTTCCCTCGATTGCAACCAGTCGTCCTGTCCCTGCAGCTGAAAAACACCCCCACAGCATGATGCTGCCACCACCACGCTTCACTGCTGGGACTGTAATGGACAGGTGATGAGCAGTGCCTGGTTTTCTCCACACATACCGCTTAGAATTAAGGCCAAAAAGTTCTATCTTGGTCTCTGCAGACCAGAGAATCTTATTTCTCACCATGTTGGAGTCCTTCAGGTGTTTTTCAGCAAACTCCACGCAGGCTTTCATGTGTCTTACACTGAGGAGAGGCTTCCGTCGGGCCACTCTGCCATAAAGCCCCGACTGGTGGAGGGCTGCAGTGATGCTTGACTCTCTACAACTTTCTCCCATCTCCCAACTGCATCTCTGGAGCTCAGCCACAGTGATCTTTGGGTTCTTCTTTACCTCTCTCACCAAGGCTCTTCTCCGCTGATAGCTCAGTTTGGCCAGGACGGCCAGCTCTAGGAACGTCTTTCAGTTAAGGATTATGGAGGCCACTGTTCTCTTAGAAACCTTAAGTGCAGCAGAAATTTTTTTGTAACCTTGGCCAGATCTGTGCCTTGCCACAATTCTGTCTTTGAGCTCTTCAGGCAGTTCCTTTGACCTCATGATTCTCATTTGCTCTGACATGCACTGTGAGCTGTAAGGTCTTATATAGACAGGTGTGTGGCTTTCCTAATCAAGTCCAATCTGTATAATAAAACACAGATGGACTCAAATGAAGGTGTAGAACCATCTCAAGGATGATCAGAAGAAATGGACAGCACCTGAGTTAAATATATGCGTGTCACAGCAAAGGGTCTGAATACTTAGGACCATGTGATATTTCAGTTTTTCTTTTTTAATAAATCTGCAAAAATGTCAACAATTCTGTGTTTTTCTGTCGATATGGGGTGCTGTGTGTACATTAATTAGGAAAAAAAATGAACTTAAATGATTTTAGCAAATGGCTGCAATATAACAAAGAGTGAAAAATTTAAGGGGGTCTGAATACTTTCCGTCCCCACTGTATATCACACACATATATATACACACACACATGTGTTTACACTGTTCTTTAAAAAAAAAAAAATTGGGTCATTTTTATTCCTGTAAACATCCCTTGTAATAGAAAAAAAGCATAACAGGACCTCTTAAATATGAGATCTGGGGCCAAAAAAACCTCAGATCTCATATTTACACTAAAATGCAATAAAGAAAGAAAAAATGTAATGTCATTTAAAAAAAAAAAATGTCCCTTTAAGAGCATTGGGCAGAAGCAACGCCCAGCCCTGCAATATGAAGACGGGTGGGGGCCATCTTCCCCTCACTTGTCTCCATGTCAGGCTAGGAAGAGGATCCGATCTCCTCCGCTGCTACCGACATAACGACGTAAAACGACGGCGGGCCTTCCGGAAGTGGTTAAAAAACAAAAGAAATACAATAATATGCAATAATATGTGAAACAGTGATAAAAGTGCTCAAATCAAAAGCAGGTATTCATCTGATTTTACATAAAAAAACATAAAATAAGTCCCAAATAATAAAGTACATGTGCATCAAAATGTGATGAGATGTAAAGATCACGTGCTCAAAGAACAGTTCTTGAAAGTTGTGAACAGAATTGTTCCCACCATCCAGGCATCCACCAGGAGTGTGCCCTAGCAGCTCACTTTAAACAAAGACCACAACAGGTCTAGTGGCACTTTGGTATACAAATCCTTAATGGCAGTTCACGTTCCACTCTCCTCTCCTGCATTGAAATCCACAGCTGGTCTGACAAGGCTTTAATATATGGATCCTTTATGGAAAATCACATTCCTCTCCTCTCCTAAAAGTGCAACTAGACATGTTGTGGTCTTTGTTTAGGTGAGCTGCTAGCATATAAACAAGGAAAAATAAAACATTCCAAATTGTGCTCCACCAATGGGATAATTAGGATTAATCACTCCTTGATTCCTAACTCTCAGAACTCCATATCAGAGCGGATACCACTCACCTCTCTGCACACCAGGCCCCAGTACCAATTAAAGAAAAACCTGAAGCCTTGTACACAAGATCAGATTATTGGACAAATTTTTTTTTTTACGTTTTTTTGGTCCATGCTAGTCTCAAATCGAAAGTGAAGAGGTTACTCATCATCAGAAACTTTTCGTAAGACAGAATTCAGCGTCAGAAGTTGAATTTTTTTTTTGTATGTGTGCTTTCATTTCTGAGCATGCCTAGTCTTGCTCTTCCGATTTTTTGGGTCCGAAACCATGTACTAAGAAAATCAGATGTTGTGGTCACATCAGACAAAAATTTTGGAACCTGCACATCCAGTTTTTGTCTGACGAAAATTTGTAATCATTTGTCAAAAGCAGCATACTAACGATCAGAAAAACGGCAGATCGTTCATCGGACGAAATTTAACTTTAGATTTTCTGATTTTGTGTATGGGCCTTTACACATAGCAGGGAGCAATGATGAAAATTCAGACACAGTGGCCCCTGTGGTGGGATAACTATTACACAACATAACTAAACCAGAACTTGCAGCAGACTTGCAAAATATTTGCAAAGAAAGTTGATCTGGAGTCATGCAATGCGGACTTGTTGCAACTGTGCAACAAAATTGTGAAGCCTGGCAAGTCTAGCAAGAGCTTAGCAAGTCGTTTTTAAACTTGCAGCACAATTACTTGCTATCTGGGATACAGTGGGGGATTCTACCAATGTAATGGGGAATTTACAATGACCACCAATGTGAGAGGGGATTTACACTGACCATCAATGTGAGGGAGAATTTGCACTGACCACCAGTGTAAGGGCAATTTTGCACTTACCACCGATGTAAAAGGAAATGTACACTGATCACCAATGTTATGAAGAATTTACACTAACAACCAATGTAATGGGGGATTTTACATCAACAGCCAATAAAGGAGGATTTCTACACTGGCCACCAATGTAAGGGGGATTTACACTCACCACCAATTTAAAAGGGGCTTCTACATGGACCACCAATGTAAGGGAGGATTCTAAACTGACCACAAATGCAAGTTTGGATTTTTTAACGATTACTAATATAAAGAGGAGTTTCTACACTGGCCGCCAATGTAATGGGGATTTACACTGATCACTAATGTAATAGGAGCATTCACAGTAACCACCAATGTAAAGAGGGATTTACACTGACCACCAATGTAAGGGGGACTTTCACACTGGCCATTAGTGTGAATATTGTACACCAAGCCCCAATGTAATGAGAAGATTTACCCTGACCACCAATGAAACTGAGACATTTAGCCTGCGTTCACATTTGTTTGTGTTTTGGGAATACATGCAAAATCGCTTTCCTGACACCACAGGAACGTGCTGCCCTTTAGCAGATACACAGCAGTGCCATTAATTGTTAATGACACCCTCATGCATCGACTGAGATGTGTGGATTCACATGCACCAGGCTGATGTTAGGCTTAAAGGGGTTGTAAACCATTGTTTTTTTAAGAAAAACAAACTTACTTATACAGTATAATATAATTCTGCCATACAGTGGCAGAATTGTTGCCATTTTTTTGTGGTGCCACGACTACAGCCCATATAATTCATTATGCAGACTAATGCCGCGTACACACGGTCGGATTTTCCGACGGGAAATGTTCGATGGGAGCTTGTTGTCAGAAATTCCGACCATGTGTAGGCTCCATCGGATATTTTTTGTCGGAATTTCCGACAAACAAAATTTGAGATCTGGATCTCAAATTTTCTGACAATAAAATCGCGTGTACACAATTCCGGCAAACAAAATTCCACACATGCTCGGAATCAAGCAAAAGAGCCGCACTGGCTATTGAACTTCATTTTTCTCAGCTTGCCGTACGTGTTGTATGTCACCGCGTTCTTGACGATTGGAATTTCTGACAAGATTTGTGTGACTGTGTGTATGCAAGACAAATTTGGGCCAACATCCGAAGGAAAAAAAACATGGATTTTGTTGTCGGAATGTGCGATCATGTGTACGCGACATAAGACTGAAATTCTTCACATGGCAATCACCAAAATTCACAATTTTTCTAACTGTATACAACTTGAAAACATTGTAAATCCTGGAGAAAAGTTGTGAACACCTTGCATGAAAACTTTCCTAAATTATCTACATAACATCTGATGTATCAAGAAACAATGGAAAAAAACATCCTCTTTAACCACTTAAGGATCGCCCCACGCAGATACGTACGTGATATCGTGCACGGGGTCTGGGTCAGAATTTCTGTCTTTTGAAGAGTGCCACTACATGGTAAATCTCTGGATATACCTGTCTGTAGTGTAAGGTAACCAGATTTTTAAAATTAAATCTGGGGACATATTTTTTTTTACTAGTAATGATCAGTGCTAAAAATATGCACTGTCACTGTACTAATGATACTGGCTGGGAGGTGGTTAGCATCTAGGGCAATCAAAGGGTTAAATGTGTGCCTAACATGTGTTTTCTCACTGTGGGGGAAGTGCTTTTACTAGGGGAAGGCATAGATCCGACAAGGAACAAAAAAAAAGGTTGGGAAACCCCACCTAAAAGTAATTACCATGGACTAAGCAGCTTGAAAGAGGATCTTTATTACAAATTAGATAATGATACAAAAAAACTGGATATATAAATTCCACCACCAGCTCTTAAGCAGAAAAGATTAAAACAGACAACGTTGTCTATAATAAAAAGCAACTGCTGCATTCATATCGCTCATTCACACATCAAACACATATGGGCCCGTTATCTTGTATAGTGGCCTATTCGATAATGCTGTAATCATTAAATGCAGAGTTCAATGACACCATCTCAAAAAAGGGGGGATTGTTGAAAATATAGCCAGGTTGCATGAAGATACAGGTTCCTGTTTGTGTGAGGACTCCAAAAGTCACATGTGAAGGGGGGAGATACTCCAAAAAGCACTGTTTTGAAAGATTGGAGAACCAAAGTGATAATTATTGAATCCACAGTTTGGATTTCCACTGAATGGAGGATATATGGTATAACCAGCACTGTGTGTCAGCGTTACATGATAGCCCTTCAGGTGTTGAAAACATAGTGGTCAGTGTTACTCAGCTAAACCAATTGTTCCACTAGCTGAGCTAGAACTGCTTTGCATTTAAATTGATTATGACTGCACAATTCAAAAGCCAGATGTAAAGTCAAAAAGTGCTACAACCCCTGGCAAAAATTATGGAATCGCCAGTCCCTGAGGATGTTCCTTCAGTTGTTTATTGTTGTAGAAAAAAAGCAGATCACAGACATGGCCAAAAACTAAAGGCATTTCAAATGGCAACTTTCTGGCTTTAAGAAACACTAAAAGAAATCAAGAAAAATAATTGTGGTGGCCAGTAACAGTTAGATTTATAGAACAAGCACAGGGAATAAATTATGGAATCACTCAATTCTGAGGAAAAAATTATGGAATCATGAAAAACAAACAAACAAAATAACACTCCAACACATCACTAGTACTTTGTTGCACCACCTCTGGCTTTTATAACTGCTCGCAGTCTCTGAGGCATTGATTAATGAGTGATAAACAGTACTCTTCATCAATCTGGCTCCAGCCTTCTCTGATTGCTGTTGCCAAATCATCTTTGCAGGTTGGAGCCTTGTCATGGACCATTTTCTTTAACTTCCACCACAGATTTTCAATTGGATTGAGATCCGGACTGTTTGCAGGCCATGACATTGACCTTATGTGTCTTTCTTCAAGGAATTTTTTCACAGTTTTTGCTCTATGGCAAGATGCATTATCATCTTGATAAATGATTTCATCATCCCCAAACATCCTTTCAATAGATGGGATAAGTAAAAGATTTAATGACAGCCATCTCCCCAGTGCCTTTACCTGACATGCAGCCCCATATCATAATTGATTGTGGAAATTTGCATGTTTTCTTCAGACAGTCGTCTGCATAAATCTCATTGGAACGGCACCAAACAAAAGTTCCAGCATCATCACCTTGCCCAATGCAGATTCGAGATTCATCACTGAATATGATTTTCATCCAATCATCCACAGTCCACGATTGCCTTTCGTTAGCCCATTATAACCTTGTTTTTTTGTGTTTAGGTGTTAGAGATGGCTTTCTTTTAGCTTTTCTGTATGTAAATCCCATTTCCTTTAGGTGGTTTCTTACAGTTCGGTCACAGATGTGGACTTCAGTTTCCTCCCATTTGTTCCTCATTTGTTTTGTTGTACATTTTCTGTTTTCAAGGCATATTGCTTTAAGTTTTCTGTCTTGAGGCTTTGATGTCTTCCTTGGTCTACCAGTATGCTTGTCTTTAACCACCTTCCCATGTTGTTTGTATTTGGTCCGTGTTTTAGACACAGCCGACTGTGAACAACCAACATCTTGTGCAACACTGTGTGATGATTTACTCTCTTTACCTACATACTAACAAGCAGATTTAATCTGATGCAGGTGTTAGTGTTTGTAATGAAAATTTACAGGGTGATTCCATAATTTTTTCCTCAGAATTGAGTGATTCCATAATTTATTCCCTGTGCTTGTTCTATAAATCTAACTGTTACTGGCCACCACAATTATTTTTCTTGATTTCTTTTAGTGTTTCTTAAAGCCAGAAAGTTGCCATTTGAAATGCCTTTAGTTTTTGGCCATGTCTGTGATCTGCTTTTTTTCTACAACAATAAACAACTGAAGGAACATCCTCAGGGACTGGTGATTCCATAATTGTTGCCAGGGGTTGTGTAAGTCCGCTCACCCAGCCTTGATGTGATGACTTTCCTCTTTCACTGCAGCCCTGAGTAGCCGGTATGATCATGCTAACAGGGCGCATGGGGTCAGTGCATGACTGGAGTCAGCATGGGGAGCTTCACAGAGAGTAGGATAGTTCACCACTTTTTCAGATCAAGTCTCATGGAGCAGTGGCTGAATGTGCCTGATCAAAGATGGATGTCCGGGTGCTTGAGGAATCCATAGAACATGTGCAGGTGAACAAGCTGCATTGAGTGTGACAACAGAGCATCACTCACAGGGTGTCGTGTAATCCAACATGTTTTGCCCAATCAACTTGAGCTTCATCTGGGATGGGAGAGACTAGTGCTGGGCATTTATTTATACCCTAATAAATCGGGCAGCATTTAAATTTTTCCCCACTAGTCACTCTCAACATTCACGTCCCTATCTTATAATAGCAATTGCAATTGGTTTCTGCTGCGATAGCCATAGTTCAGTTTCTAGAAAATTGAAGAGGGGGGAAATAGGTAGCAGGAGAACAGCACAAAAAAAAGGAAATAGGATATATCAAAGACCAGGCTGGACAAAGATTCAAGGAATCAAGTATAGATCAGTAAAAAATTGAATAATCATATTTGGTGAACACTCACCATTGAGTTAACATCAAAATCTATTGAAGAAAGACTTTAAAGTTACATTCGGTATTTAGCCCTGTGGAGACAAGGGTATTTAGCCTGTACACCCACATTTTTCTTTCAGGAGCAATATAGTGTCAAAGTCTCCTCTGCGTGGTGGGAGATTAAGGGATACCCTTAACCTTCCAGCCCTCAGGGTTACCCCCCCCGTGGAGTTCGGCAAAGTGTATCGCTAGGGGAGTCAGCTCCTTCTTTTTCATTCCCCGATCCTCCCTGTTGGCCTCCCCTATGATTCTACTGTGTTCACCGATGCGGGCCCTAAGCTGTTGTTCAGTTTTCCCTATATAATATTTTCGACAGGGACATTCCAGCATGTAGAACAATTGTAGCAGAACAATTGATAAAATTCTTAATCTGAAATTTGACATTGTGATCCGCATCGGTGAACACAGCAGATCTATCCACATATCTGCAAATTTTGCAATGGCCACAGGCATACATGCCCTTAATTTGGGGCAGGTCTGTCAGCCAGTTACTCGTTTTCTCTTTCATATATTCTGAGTGAATTAGAGCATCCTGTAGATTGCATGCCCTTTGGGCTACAAGCTGGGGTCTTGGGCCAACTATATCTGCCAGGACTGGGGATTTTGTTAAGATACTTCAATGGTTGGTGAGGATCTGTCTCGCCTGTTCCCACTGTGCACCATAGGTGGTAACAATCCTAGAGGGGGAGATTTTTCCTTTGTCCTTTGGACTTAGCGTTTACTTTCAATAGATTGTTTCTGTCACTTGACCATGCTTTTTTACATGTCTCTTCTTCAGGGTCTTATGGGGGTACCCACGTTCCCTAAATTTCTGGAACATTTTGCATGCCTCATCCTTGAAGACTTGGTTCTGTGAGCAGTTCTGGCGAACTCCCAGGAATTGGCCCACCAGGTTCTCTTTAATAAGGGGTTCAGGGTGGTGACTTGAGGCTTGTAACAGGGTATTTGCTGCCGTTGGTTTCCGGTAGGTACATGTGTTAATTTTACCCCCCCATTGGATATAAGTAGATCTAGGAAGGGAATAGATGTATGGTTGACCATATAAGTAAGTTTAATGTTTCTCTCATTTTCATTCAGGCCGAACAGAAATTCCTTAAGTTGTTCCTCGCTTCCCATCCACACCACCAGGATATCATCGATGTACCTCAGCCACGTGGCTGAGGTACATTTCTTTCAACTGTGGATAGGTTATCAAGACCTCGCCATGACAATTGATTCTTTTCAGGTCTTCCTTGACAGAGTCAAGGAAAACCTTAATCCATTGATACTTATGTAGGGGGTGGGGGTATTTTCATTGATTTGAGGTATAGACTATTTTGTCTTCTCCGGCCTGTAGGGCAGGGTTCTTCTCTGAGATCTTTTTTCATCGAGAGGTGCCAGAAGATTGTCCAAGGCTATCTATTCCTCTCTTTCCATAGGGGTTGTGGGTACCTGTTCTTCCCCTCTCTCCTGTTTTTTGTAATTTTTCATGACCAACATGCCAAAGTCGTAAGAGTACCTTTGCTATGCTTACTAGCTCATTATGCCTTTGTCTTGCAGGGTGTTTTTTTTTTTTTTTTTTAGAGAGGGTTTACTTCCTCTTTAACCAAACCCAGGGAGAATCACTCTCAGTCAGGGGGCACAAGTTGGTCCCCCGTGCTGGAAAATCTTTGTGCAGGGTGAGGCTCAGCATCTCATTGTCATGTTATCGTTATCAGTGACAGAATGGTGTGAGTATGACTAGTCAATTGTCATAGTCGGTGAAGGGGGCAAGGGTCTAATACCAGGTCTGTCACACCCTGTAACTGCTTTTGCTGGATTATTTGGCCTGTTACAGAAAGTGAAAAAATTATGTATCTACTGGCAGGATCAACAACTAATAAAATGATGTAACACAGAGATAACAATTGTGTTAATGTTATTGACAGACTGCATTGTATATGTGCCTTGAGGTGATTCAGTTCGCATTTGCAGCGCTTTACAAATCATTCATTCATTCATGTAATTTTTTTTTCTGTTACATTTTAACCACATGCCGACCAGCGCACAGCGATGTACGTCGGCACAATGGCACGGCTGGGCAAATGGGCATACAGGTACGTCCCCTTTAAACCGCAATGTGGGCGCGTACCGTGAGCTCCTTGACTGTGCCCGCGGGTCCCGCGATCGTGTCCGCCGGGGGCCCGCGATCGTGTCAAGGAGCGGCAGAATTGGGAGATGTAAACAAGGCATTTCCCTGTTCTGCCTAGTGACATGACATAGATCTACTGCTCCCTGTCATTGGGAGCAGTGATCGCTGTCATGTCAGTGGTAGTCTATTCCCCCCACAGTTAGAATCACTCCCTAGGACACACTTAACCCCTTGATCGCCCCCTAGTGTTTAACCCCTTCCCTGCCAGTGTCATTTACACAGCAATCAGTGCATTTTTATAGCACTGATTGCTAGACATGTGCAGGATGAAAAAATTTGTTTTGTTTTGTTTCAATTCGATATTTAACTAAATTCGTTTAGTTAAATTTGTTGCATTCGTTACATTCGTTTTCGGCATTTGTTTCGTATCCAATTTAAAAATTCGACCGCATTTGAAAAAAACTACCAAATTTGAAAAAAATTATCAAATTCAAAGTAATTCTACCGCATTCGAAAAAATTTGACAGAATTTGAAAAAGTAAACTATATATAACCATTTTCCAAAATTCTAAATTCGTATAGAATGAAATCGAATATGAATAGAAAAGATTGGAATAGAATAGAAAATACTAGAAATGAATAGCATAGAAAAACAATAGCACAGAACAGAAAAAAATATTATATATAGATACAGTGGAACCTTGGATTACGAGCAGTGCTGGGACAAGGCCATTTGGTGCCCAGGGCGAAGATGGCAAACTGCGCCCCCCCCCCGTTTTTAAGAAAGAATTAATGTCGTTTCAAAACAAGAATATACTTAAAACAATACAAATTCAATTAAGTTTAATGCAATAGAAACAGAGTTCACTCACACATTTTAATTATTGGAGGCACTTTGAAATAATAATGCAAAAAATGTGCTTGTAGAAAGGCCTGTTAACTATTTTTTCTGTCAAGGCCCATGTGAACATACTAAAGTTTTCAGTTTTGCGTTATTTTGTGTGAGGTAGTGCCCCAATACCAAATATTCACATAAACAGGAAAAATGCAAAATCAAAAAATATCACAAACTTCTCAACCAACATACATGGCCTTCAGCAAAAAATAACCCTCAAGGGATTACACTATTTCTCACTGAAACATATAACATTCAACTGTAATCTTTCCTAAAGGTACTGGCTGGAAAGGGGTTAACATCTAGGGGGAATCAAGGAGTTAACTGTATCTAACAATGTGTAATGTGAGCTGCTTTTTACTACTGACTGATTTGTTTATTTTATCTGCTTTGCACAGAAAAGAAAAAAAAGTGATTGTTCCTTCTGTACAGAGCGCTGTGTTGATTGTTAACACAGAGCTCTGGGCTGTGATTAGACACAGCCGATCAGCAGCTCCCAGCCACAAATACCAGACTCTCGCTGTGTACAATCACAGGGGAGTAGGTGGGAGAAGCATGCGCCCGAAACAGGCAGCGACATGTGGGTATGTCCTGGTGCCTGTAGCTGCCACCTGCGGTGGGTTAGAAAGTGGTTAATTAGCAATGGTATTGGTAATATGCCCCAGGAAGGGGGTTAATGCACTGTCACTGATGTATTAGTGGCCAGTGGCAGTTAATTAACCCCCTTGTGTTGCATTAGTGGTACCAGTGTCCGTGTTAATTAACCCACTGGTGCCACTAATGCAGCACAAAGGGGTTAATTAACTGCCACTGGCCACTAATACATCAGTGACAGTGCATTAACCCCCTTCCTGGGGCATATTACCAATACCATTGCTAATTAATTAATAAATCTGCTTACTTGAGTGATGATGCCCTCCTTGATCACACTCCCATTTTAATAGCTCCGGCAGGTGGCAGCACTGCATGCTCGTTTTCCATCCCACCTCCCGGCCAGCCCCTCTGTGAAGTCCCGCCGGCCAGGACTAGGAATCGCCTGTTGGGCGCAGCGGCGACTAGGAACAATATATAGGGGGGTACATAAGATGCCACAATCAAAACTTGGGGGGCACTAATAATTTTTACCAGTAAATCATACCACCAAAAATAAACTAAATAAGTGTGTGTATATATATATATATATATATATATATATATATATATATATATATATATACATATTTGAGGAAATAGGAAGATACATTTTGGGACTTTACGTGAGGACAGTGGGGCCGTTCAATACCCCTCCTGCATCCCGGTTCAATAATAAAATAAAGGGAGAACAAGGCCGGGACTTTGAATGAGGCACATGGGAGCAGTAGTATAAGTTAAATAAGAATGCGGTTTATTAATAAAATAGTACATAACATGATACAAAATTTCATATATTTACATATTTAGGCACATAGGCTCTATATATGTTGGCACATAGCTCTATAATGATAATCTGTAATCATCGAAAAACGCATTCCAGCAAGAACTTCAATAATAAACAATTGAATATAATAAAATAGGAACGTTCATACATATATGGTTGGTAATGTGTACACATGACGGTAGTTGTAAGCTCTACGCCATTTCGGGACCTTATAGCCACTCATCAGGAGCATAACCGTAGTGACAACCTAAAAAATGGGGGAGATAGCAGTATTGAAATATTTGAAAGATAAGTGGGTAAATGTAAAGTATGAATCCCACAATGTATCGTTTGAACCATGGACTTACAGTATGCATGTGCAGAGGCAACGCAGCCCTGGATGCCAAGCCCGCCAGTATTGCCATGGCCCGAAGCTGAGGGGGCATATCGCGGCGGCTACAACAACACGGAGAACCCCCCAGATTGGGTCAGTGTATGGTAAGCAGAGTGGAAAAAAGTGGAGGTGACCTATGAAGAAAAGGGAGAAGTGAAGAGGATTACATCCTGGAAAGACGTATATAAGGAGTGAGTGAGTGTGTATGAAAAGTAGAAGTGGTAAAATAAGTGAAGATTGTGTAGGGTGGGGGTGTTGGTATGGAAGTGGAGGAAGAGAAAAAGAAGATATGAAGAGGAGAATAGAAAAAGGGAGAGGAAGAGAAGATAGGGAGGAAAGGAAAGGAAGAAAGGGGAAAAGGAAAAGAGGAAATGGGAAAGAAAAGAGGGAAGAGAGAAAGAAGAGAAAAAGAAGAAAAAAATATTTATTAAGCAGAAAAAAGCAAAGGAAAAGGGGAAGAAGCTGGAAAAAGAAAAAACATGGTGAAAGCTAAAGGAAATTCTGAGCGGTCAAAGGGATGGCCAGAGAAGTAGAGCAGTGAATGTTGGAGAGTGAGGGGAAACATACCTGTTGGGTGTGAATAAGGGCAATGCTGCCAGCAGCGTATAATAGCAGTGGAATTGTGGAGAGGACCAGCGTTTTATATATATATATATATATATATAAATACACATACACATATATATTGATATACACAAAAGTTGAGAGTAATGTGGTATTTTTATTGTCTTATTGTGGAACCACACCAGCAATGTTAGAACTCATTAACACAAGTGATGAGGGGAGCTGTTAAGCCCTGCAGTTGAGCCAAGTTTTTACCCTCACCCCCACTGCTACTCCCGTTAGCTGCATAAAGGCAGTGGCTGTGAGTGTCTAATGCCTTCTAAAGAGTGATCTGCATGTGAAGTGCTCTTCAGAAAGCAAAATGAGTATGAATGAGCCCTAAGGCTTTATAAGGTGAAGCAGAGAGACAGAACACACAGACCTTGCATTCTTTTCTCCCAGGTAGAGATCTAATGTAAAAAACAGGATTTCTGCTAGTTTAAAGGAGTGCAAGTCTGTGTTCTGTCCCTCTGATGAAGATCTTTCACAGCTTGGTGTCAGGATGAACAAACATGAACAGACTGTAAGAGCATGTCTTCCTCAGATCCTGTTCCCCTTTCTCTGTGCTGCCTGCACTAAACAACCAACCTACCATGCTGCTGTCCCTCACCCTATCCATGCTGCTGTCCCTCTCCCTATCACTGTCCATGCTGCTGTCCCTCTCCCTATCACTGTCCATGCTGCTGTCCCTCTCCCTCTCCATGCTGCTGTCCCTCTCCCTATCACTGTCCATGCTGCTGTCCCTCTCCCTATCACTGTCCATGCTGCTGTCCCTCTCCCTCTCCATGCTGCTGTCCCTCTCCCTCTCCATGCTGCTGTCCCTCTCCCTATCACTGTCCATGCTGCTGTCCCTCTCCCTCTACATGCTGCTTTCCCTCTCCCTATCACTGTCCATGCTGCTGTCCTTCTCCCTATCACTGTCCATGCTGCTGTCCCTCTCCCTATCCATGCTGCTGTCCCTCTCCCTATGACTGTCCATGCTGCTGTCCCTCTCCCTATCACTATCCATGCTGCTGTCCCTCTCCCTCTCCATGCTGCTGTCCCTCTCCCTCTCCTGTCCCTCTCCCTATCACTGTCCATGCTCCTGTCCCTATCACTGTCCATGCTGCTGTCCCTCTCCCTATTCATGCTGCTGTCCCTCTCCCTATCCATGCTGCTGCTGTCCCTCTCCCTATCCATGCTGCTGCTGTCCCTCTCCCTATTCATGCTGCTGCTGTCCCTCTCCCTATCCATGCTGCTGCTGTCCCTCTCCCTATCACAGTCCATGCTGCTGTCCCTCTCCCTATCCATGCTGCTGTCCCTCTCCCTATCCATGCTGCTGCTGTCCCTATCACTACCCATGCTGCTGCTGTCCCTATCATTATCCAAGCTGCTGCTGTCCCTCTCCCTATCACTGTCCATGCTGCTGCTGTCCCTCTCCCTATCACTGTCCATGCTGCTGCTGTCCCTCTCCCTATCACTATCCATGCTGCTGCTGTCCCTCTCCCTATCACTATCCATGCTGCTACTGTCCCTCTCCCTATCACTGTCCATGCTGCTTCTGTCCCTCTCCCTATCACTGTCCATGCTGCTGCTGTCCCTCTCCCTATCACGTTCCATGCTGCTGCTGTCCCTCTCCCTATCACTATCCATGCTGCTGCTTTCTATTCCTGAAGCAAAGGAAAACAAAACTCACTGTGACTCAGAGGAGCAGAGGGGTAATTTAGCCACTTCCTCCTCCTCTGGAACTGCTGCTTAAAGTTGTCCAAATCTGGCGGCAGGAGAAAGGGGAGGGGCTGGAGTAGCATGATTGGATAAGAATTGCCATGTGACTGCACAGATCATCCTGCATCTCCTTGCTGTGAGTTTTAGCTTTCTGAGAATACAAACAGGGGCAGGCTGGGGGTCGGGAACGCTGCTCGCTGGCTTCAGGAGCTGGGTCTGCTGCAGTCATTATGACAAGCAGGAGACCCAGTCTGCACTTCAGTTGGGGGGGCAGATGAGTGGCCTGGCTGTGCGAGCGATACTCGCATTAACAGTGGGGTCACTGAGGAGAGGGAGGGGGGGAGAAATCACTGCAGGAGCTGACAGGCATTCTCTCACTTGTAAGAAGTGAGGGGCGGGACTGGTCTCAGGCTTGTGTAGCGCGGCCAATATACCAGCACTTCTACTGCGCCCCCATTGCTCCAGTAAATGGTCCCGCCCAGGGCATCCGTCCCTTCTGCCCACCCCTTGTACCGGCCCTGATTACGAGCATAATCCATTCCAAGAGAATGCTCGTACTCCAAAGTACTCACATATCAAAGCGAGTTTCCCCATTGAAGTAAAAAGAAACGCATGCGGCCAGAGGCGGGGGGGGCGCCGGAAAACCTCGGAAACGGCCAGAAAGGCCGAGGACAGTTCGGCTGACCTCGGCAAACCTCAGAAAGACTCCGTTCATGAGCCTTTCCGAGGTTTGCCGAGGTCAGTCGAACTGTCCTCGAGCCTTTCCGTGCATTTCTGAACGGCAACCTTCGACTGCAATCGGCACCGTTCGGCTCCGGCGCCCCCCGCCTCAGGGCAAAAGCGGTACTGCACACCACTTTGGCTTGAATCCTGCTCGTTTTGCGAGACAACACTCGCAAACCGAGTTAGGATATTTAGAAATCCAGTGCTCGTATTGCGAAACACACGTTAACCGTGTTACTCACAATCCGAGGTTCCACTGTAGATATATATAAAACATCTTCTGAAATTCTAATTTCGTGTAGAATGAAATCGAATACCAATAGAAAAGATTAGAATAGAATAGAAAATAATAGAAAAGAATAGCATAGAAAAACAATAGAGCAGAATAGAAAAAATATAATATATTCTATTCTAATCTTTTCTTTTCGAATTCAAATTAATTCTGTACCAAATTCGAATTTCGGAAGATGGTTTTATATATATATATATATATATATATATATATATATATATATATATATATATATATATATATATATATATATAACCATCTTCCGAAATTCGAATTTCATATACAATGAATTTGAATGGAAAAGATTAGAATAGAGTAGAAAAGAATAGACTAGAAAAACAATAGAACAGAATAGAATAAAATATAATATATATGTTATATTTTATTCTATTCTGTTCTATTGTTTTTCGTCCGTTCTTTTCTATTCTAATCTTTTCTATTTAAATTCGAATTCATTCTATAAGAAATTTGAATTTCAGAAGCCATCTTCCGAAATTCGAATTTCATATAAACTGAAATCAAATTTGAATAGAAAAGATTAGAATAGAAATGAATAGCATAGAAAAACAATAGAACAGAATAGAAAAAAATATCATGTATATTATATTTTATTCTATTCTGTTCTATTGTTTTTCTAGTCTATTCTTTGCTATTATTTTCTATTCTATTCTAATTCAATTTCATTCTATATGAAATTAGAATTTCGGAAAATGGTTATATATATAATATTTATATATATAACCATTTTCCAAAATTAAAATTTCCTATAGAATGATTTTGAATAGAAAAGATTAGAATAGAATAGAAAATAATAGAATAGAAAAACAATAGAACAGAATAGAATAAAATGTTTTTCTAGTTTATTCTCTTCTATTATTTTCTATTCTATTCTAATCTTTTGAATCTTTTGTATTCAAATTCGAATTCATTCTATACGAAATTTGAATTTCGGAAGATGGTTTTATATATATATAAATTCTAAATTCTAAACAAAATTCTAATTTTGGAAGGTGATATATATATATATATATATATTTTTTTTTTTTTAATTTCCTATTCTGTTCTATTGTTTTTCTGGTCTATTCTTTTCTATTCAAATCTTTTTTATTCAAATTCAAATTCATTCTATACGAAATTCGAACTTCAGAATCCATCTTCCGAAATTCTAATTTTGTATAGAATGAATTCGAATTAGAATAAAAAAGATTAGAATAGAATAGAAAAGAATAGTATAGAAAAACAATAGAACAGAATAAAAAAAAAAAAATTTATAATATAATATTTTTTTAGTCTGTTCTATTGTTTTTCTATGCTATTCTTTGCTATTATTTTTTTTTTCTATTCTATTGTATTTCTATTTTTTTCTATTCTATTGTAATCTTTTCTATTCGAATTCGAATTCATTCTATACAAAAATCGAATTTCGGAAAATGGCTTCAGAAGTTCGAATTTTGTATAGAATGAATTTGAATTAGAATAGAAAAGATTACAATAGAAAAGAATAGAAAAGAATAGACTAGAAAAACAATAGAACAAAATAGAATAAAATTTAATATATATTATATTTTATTCTATTCTGTTTTATTGTTTTTCTAGTTTATTCTTTTCTATTATTTTCTATTCTATTGTAATCTTTTCTGTTCGAAATCAATTTCATTCTATATGAAATTCGAATCTTGGAAAATGGTTATATATAGTTTACTTTTTCGAATTCGGTCACATTTTTTCGAATGCAGTAGAATTTTTTCGAATTTGATCAAATTATTCAAATTTGATTGACTTTTTTCGAATTCGGTCAAAATTTTTTCGAATTTGAAACTAATCTATTCTAATCTTTTCTATTCAAATTCGATTTCATTACATAAGAAATTTGAATTTCGTATAGAATGAATTCAAATTCGAATAGAAAAGATTAGAATAGAATAGAAGAGAAAAGAAAAACAATAGAACAGAATAGAATAAAATATAATATATATTTGAATTTATACTATTCGGAATTCGAATTTCGGAAGATGGTCATGTTCTATTTTATTACATTCTAATAAATTCTATTCTATTCTTTACTATCCTTTTATTTTTATTCTATTGCTTTATTGTTTTATATTCTATTTTATTGTATTTTTTAGAAAGTCAATTTCTATTTTTTCGAATTTGTTTCCGAATTCGATTCGATTCGAATTTTGTTTGCTTTTTTGATTTGAATCGTTATTTCAGATTCCTTTAAATTCGTTACTTTTGTAATTCGGAAATTCGGATGTATACGAATTTCTGAATAATAAAAAATTCTTCCGAATTTCCATTCGGAACGAAACGAAATGCACATGTCTACTGATCACTGTATAAATGACAACGGTCCCAAAATAGTGTCAAAAGTGTCCGATGTGTCCGCTATAATGTCGCAGTCACGATAAAAGATCACCGCCATTACTAATAAAAAAAAATAATAAAAATGCCATAAATCTATCCCCTATTTTGTAGACGCTATAACTTTTGCGCAAACCAATCAACATACGCTTATTGCGATTTTTTTTACCAAAAATATGTAGAAGAATACATATCGGCCTAAACTGAGAAAGAAATTAGTTTTTTTATATATTTTTGGGGGATATATAGTATAGCAAAAAGTAAAACATATTGCTTTTTTTTTTTTTAAATTGTCTCTCTGTTTTTGTTTATAGCGCAAAAAATAAAAACCGTAGAGGACCACCAAAAGAAAGCTCTATTTGTGGGAAGAAAAGGACCTCAATTTTGTTTGGGTGCAACATCGCACAACCGCACAATTGTCAGTTAAAGCGACGCAGTGCCGTATCGCAAAAAGTGCTCTGGTCAGGAAGGGGGTAAAATCTTCTGGGGCTGAAGTGGCTAAAATGCTTGTGATACATGGTACAATACCATTCACTATTTTGTGAGCTCTTGTGTTCTACACCAGAACAGTGCTAACAGTTGAGGTGTGTTGACATCCATTGCAATAACAAGCACATTAACACATATTACTGCAATGCACTGGAACAGAGAAGTGTAAATAGGCTTTCAGGGCCCATTTAGATACCACTGTTTGCATGTGTTAGTACTACGCACATTAAGACACGTCGCACATGACTGACACAAGTGTGTTGCAGCGCACAACAATTTACACAATGTTACAGGTGAATTTTTGGTGTTACATGTCAGCAAAGGTAAAAAGGATATAATCATTTTCTTTGCTCTTCTTTTTCAGATCACGACTTCCAGAATGTTTCCAAAATTCTCATTTCTCCTGATATTTGCAGTTGTTTTGAGTCTCACCCATAAGTCCTTATGTCAAGACTGGGACACATTTCAGAAGAAGCACCTGACAGACACCAAGAAAGTTAAATGTGATGTTGAAATGAAAAAAGCATTGTTCAATTGCAAGGAAACTAACACTTTTATCTTTGCACGTCCTCCGCGAGTGCAGGCCCTCTGTAAAAATATTAGAGACAACACAAATGTGTTAAGTCGTGACACGTTTTATCTCCCTCAATGCAATAGAATAAAATTGCCTTGCCATTATAAATTAAAGAGCTCAACTAATACAATTTGTTTAACTTGTAGGAAGGAACTTCCAGTACATTTTGCTGGTGTCGGAAGTTGCCCATAATAAGTTTGACAACAGGGATGTGATAAGCAGCTGCAAGAAAATATGTTGGGGTGAATTTACTAAAGACAAAGATTGTGTGCTTTGGAAGGGCAATTGCACTAATTTTCCCCAGAGCTTAGTAAGAAAATTCCAACAGGGAGCCAAGTGCAGAAAGTAAACCAAGGAGCCAAAGTAATTATAAAAGTCACACTGGACCGCTGCTACCGCACTCAGATGACCAAATGAGAAACACACAAAAACAACAGAATTGGGAAGCGCAGATCCAGGAGGTGGCAAGGAATCAAATGGAGATGGAATCCATGTGAAATTTAAAACAGTTTATTGCTGATAAAACATGTAACCAATACACAGTACAAATGGGAAAAATCTTCAGAATGGCCAAACTCACTGTGATAGTGCCAGCAATGGAGCCAAAAGGTGGTGGAGAAATGGCTGTCCCGCTTCCGTGAAGGCTGTGGACAGAGGGAGCTGCAGACCAAAAATGGGAAGTCTGAAATCACTTTCAAACAGCTGGGAGCGGTGACCATAACCAAAGCTGGGCTACATCAGGGAGGGGAAAGGCTGGGCACAGATCCAGGAAGCATGGTCACTGTATGGATCTGCGCTTCCCAATTCTGTTTTTTTCCCTAGAGCTTAGTGAATGCGGAGAAGCTCTGCTGATTACCATCATCCAATCATGTGCAAGCAAAAATAGTTTTTTCTTTTAATTTTTCTTGCACCCGATTGAGAATTCATTGGGAAGTTTCAGCACATTCACTAAGTTCTAGGGAAAATGAGTGCAACTGCACTTCCAAAGTTCACAGTCTATTTGCTTTTAGTAAATCCACCCCATTATTTCTGAGCAGAGGCCAAATCTATGGCAACAAAAAAACTTTACCTAGTGAATTATTTTATATTAATTGAAGATAATCTTTCTTTCATTTCCTGAAATATTGTAATCAAAACTAAATACATATCAGCTATGTATTACACACAGCAGCAAAAGTTAAAATAGTTTTAAACGTAAAATATGTTTTACCTGAAAGTGGAAGTAAACTTCCATCACTAAATTTTACCTGTAGGTAAGCCTATAATAAGGCTTACCTATAGGTAGTGTAAATATCTCCTAAATGTGCATTGTTTAGGAGATATTTACTGTACATGCAGTCAGTGACATCACTGGCCCATGCGCTCTGAAGGAATGGGTACTAATGCTGTTCCTTCAGAGCCCTGTGCTGTGAACAGCGGCTCCCGTGTACATGCACTGGAGTGACGTCATTGCGGTTCTGGACAGTCAGAGTTGGAGTTCAAGGACTCCAGCTGTGTGAGTGGTTTGAGCCACGATGACATCACTCCCACACATGCACGCCAGAGCCTCCATTTACGGCACAGGACACTGAAGGAATAACATGAGTATGCCGTTCCTTCAGTGCATATGGGTGACGTCACTGGCTGCATCTAAAGTAATATCTCCTAAACGATGCACGTTTTGGAGATAGTTACAGTACCTATAGGTAAGCCTTATTGTAGGCTTACCTATAGATAAAAATCATGCATGGGAGTTTACTTCCACTTTAACACTGGCAAAGCTGCCTGTTTATAAACCAACCATCAGTAGCAAATGTAGGGATGAGGAGAACAAGCTGACATATTAAAGTAAAATCTTACCTATGGCGGTTGAAAGTAGTTATAAATAAGCATGCAGGGTCTTGTAAATGGCCAGGATAGCACAGTATCCACATGAGGCACCGGATCTTGCTCCCCCACATATGAGCAGCAAGGAGCAATGGTAATGTGAGCTTCTTAAGCTCCACCGTTAAAAAAGCGTCGGCCCTCCGAGTCCCTGACATGCGGCGGCACCCCGCCCTGTGGGAGGCAGGATAACGTCACACGTCGAAGGCCCACTGACACATGGGAGATAGGCAGATGTCCGTGCCTGCACGCAGTCATAGGTGGGAACAGCACCCAGCTATCACAATATTACACAAGAGTATAGAAAAATATTGTGGGTATTAACAACCAAATGGCTAAAAAAAGGGTACATAAACCGGACAACACAAAATAGCAAGACATACATAGAACCTGAACATTAAATACGCAAATGTCATAATGCAATTCGGAATAAACAGGGTTCGTTATACAGCATTCAGTTATTGAATATATACTCAGGTATACATGTCCATAAAGGGCATTATATGGATATGTTAATAGGTCCTATATATCTGTTTTATTTTTCCATATCTCCTGATACAAACCCCTCTAGGAAGGATTTGAAGCTGAGTCATTTAAACCCGGGGGAAAAGTTCCATTTGAGTTCATGCTGTAATAAAATCTTATTCCAATCCCCCCCTCTTTTATTGGGATGAATTCGGTCTAAGGCCAAAAAAGGTGATCTTGGGAAATATACGTCCATGTACCGATGCAGTGTGCCTACCCAAGGAGAGGTCAGGGTCGCACGTCTTCATGCTCAGTACATTCTTCAAAATTCCTGTTTGGTTTTCCAACATAAAAACATCCGCATTCACATGTCAATAGGTATACAATGCCTATGGTTTTATAACTGGCACAGTGATGCTGATGAATTTTACTACCACTGATGTTTTTGTTGGTATTTATGAATTGGCAGTAGGAGCAATCTCCACAGTTGAAAGTACCCAAATGTTTGCATGGGTCTTTTCTTTCTGTTCCTTTGAAATCACTTTGGACTTATTTGTTGCCGACAGATCTAGTATGTCAATACGTAAGTCTAGGTCGGTCAGAGACAAATGAACTCACTAAGGTATCTGAATTTAGTAAGTGCCAATATTGTTTAATGTTTTGAAGTTGTGTGTGCTGATTAGACAATCGAGTAATGATTCTGACATCATATATATATATATATATATATATATATATATATATATATATATATATATATATATATAAATAAATATATAAAGGAGGTCTTATGCACTACTACTTTCAACAAGTTGTTAGATAATAATCAAATAATAGTAATTAAAAGCAGCTGCTCACAATGTTCAATGTGTCCCCACATATACAAATAAAGATGTAATTATTATGATGTAGTGCTTTGCTTTAATGTGACTAGTGCTTGCTTAATGGTTATGAATAATCATATAATTGTATCCATGTTACATTAAATCACCAATCCTAATATAATATTGCTTGTATGTTATATACTATATTCAATAAACATACTTAAAATTTGATTTTGTCCTAATGTGTCAATATTCCATCAATTAGATTAATTAAATACAACAATTACTTGTGTTGAGTACCTTTGGGTAAATGTGCAAAAAACTTAATAAAAAAATAGTAATAAAAATCTCCAGAGTCAATGAATACATTTTCCAAATTACCCTGTTGGGTGAAAAAGCCCAAATTACCAATGCTACAGAGGGTAAAATAATATGCATATAACAAATGTATGAATCATCAATTTTCTAAAATAAAATTTTAAGATAACTCCACTAGGTGATGAATCCAAATCACCAGTGCTACAAAGAACTCAGCAAATGTGCAAATAAGCAAATAAATACATGGAGTAATTTCATACAGCAATAAAATAAAAATACATCATTTCTAAAGTGACCCTACTGAGTGGTGAATCCAAAAATTGTGCAAAGGAGCAAATAAAAAAACAAACACATTGTATATGTCAATAAATACAATGACCAATAGAGTAGCAATATACAATCAATTTCACTGCTTAAATTCATGAAATCAGGTGTCCATAAATAAGTGAACTAAAGTCCAGTGATGATAAAGTGCATATAAGATAAGCTTCTTGTGTGACGTGGTCACACTCCCTCACACCATCTGAAATCCACACAGTGTACTCCAGCACCTCACCTCACATTTAGGCCATACAGGTCTAACAGCACTTGGTAGCAAGTAATTCCTCACTGTAGCTTACTGTATATTCTTCCTTCCTCCAGTCAGCAGTGCCAATATGTAATGAAAATAATCCTCATAGTGTAGTATTTTTATAAAAAGATTTTATTAAAAAGCAGTAACTCACATATAACAAACAATATTCGGCATTGATAAATCTCCAGAGCGCATCAATGCACAAATGTTCTGGTCCCGGCCGTGACCAAAAGTGATGTAATCCGGCTCCTCCCAATGTGTTGAATCACAACACACGTGACTTCATCAGGAGTGGAGCCAGTGGGTGACAGTCCTCTATTTGTAGCCATACATTGTTCCCATGGTTACTAGTTTTGTTAATCACCGTCACTACACATTAGTGGTTGCTCTTGCTTTCACTATCTCGATTTGGTTAGCTTAATCCGAGGTATTATGGGGTGCCACGGGTTATATCCCACATAAGGAAAATGAGGGGAATAACTGTGCTACGGTGAAATACATAAACAATAACAATTATAGCCGCGATTCATCATGTAACACAAACACAGTGAAATTAAATAAGAAAAAAGGGGGGTTGAATTGCGCTAAAACAGATTGGTGATCATACACATCATCACCAAACCAAATATTTAGAACTAAGTGAAGAGTTCCATTTTAGTGTATACATAATATACAAAACACACGTCAAATGAATAATCAATCCAAAAATAAAATGTTCAAAGTGATAATAAAAAGTCCATGTATAAAAAATAAATCACCCAAGTGATATAAAAGTATCTTAAAAAAAGTTCCAAAAAATTCTTGCTGTGAGAAGAAAAAAGCGTGCTTGCTCCACCACCGTGAAATCAGACTGGCCGCTTACCAGAAACTCATGATCCCCCGTCACAGAGGATCTGAGAAAGCTGTTTGTTAATACTGCTTCAAACCACGACCAATGGATCAGAGACCTTATACCGAGATGGGACATCAAAGACTGCAGGATCAGGCTAAAGATGTTCACACTGACAGGTACTCAGACATCAGCCCACAGCATTGCAGATATGGTCATAGAAGGAAAAAAAGGCTCCATATAGTGTAAAATCATTGACTTTATTGGATAAGTAAAAGGTTAAACTCACATGTTAGTAGACGATATAAGAAAATTGTGAAGACCACAAAGCAATTCCTCAAAGAGGACAGACCGGTGGAAGAGCTATTGATCATTTATTGATTATCCATTTAGAAAGAACTATTACAAAAATAAGTGAAAAAGTATACAACTATCTCCAACACATGTTAAAAAGACCTAATGTCTAGATAGGTCACCGGTGGTCACCATTCCTCAATTGCACCATTCATATCCCTCACTTCCACACATACACATACAGACCAGGATCGATCCACAGATCAGTTGAAAAAACTATTAATGACTATGAGCACTCAAAGGTAATGGTGGTTATATCTAAATGAGATGTGTTATCTTCCTTTATATTTTTTCAAGTGTTCATGGCTATTTCTCCTGGGGAAAGGAGAGGTATGAACGTGGAAGGTGCTGGTGCTGTGTGAAAGTTCCTCTGTATAGCCGCTGTAGATACTATGTTTAAAAAAAAACTTCCTTGTGTTTAGCAAATACACACTATAGCCAGAGATCACAGGCTAATGACACTTTGTATCAAAATGGGATTTTACACAGGTGCTTTGTATAATATGCTGGTAGTGTGTCCTGATAACAATATAGTAGGAACATGATACAGCTCACCACTTCTGTGTGTATGCAGCTACTCGCAGCCTCCGGCATCTAGACATAGTCTCCGTGATCCATCTGTCACCGTCACAGCCGCTGCGGGAGAATGCAGATAAAGGATGGCAAAGTAATTTCCTCCATACCGTTGTCCATGTCTGGGGGAAGAAAGGGATGGATCATCCAATTGTTCAGGGGGTCACTTCCGGAGATCTGCCGAAGTGGTGTCACCCGTGATGGTTATATCAATTGCCGGTCTCAAGTGCTTGGTAGCGGCCCGAGGAAAATTAGAGAGGGGGAATCGAGTAAATGAATGGCGGTCTCGGTGTCCTCATCATGGATACCATGATTACATTATGCTTACATGTTTCGCTTTGTTAAAAGCTTCTTCAGAGCATGCGCAATGATTTGGACTCCTTGTTTAAATCTTCAGTCAATCAGAGTTTAAACGATTTCATATGGAGACATTCTAAATGCACTGTGATTCAATCAAGGCATCATTCATCACCCGTGCAATAACACATTCTCATACAGGGACGATCGAAGGCTGAATATACAAAGTATAAAACAGACATACACAATAATACCCAAAATTTAGCTCAAAACAGTCTAGGAAGAAAAATAAAATTAATTAAGTGGATTTTTTCCCCCCCAGAGAAAAGGTTAAAGAAGTTAATTTATCTGGGAGCTAATATAGGTTGAGATACTTATTTCCATGAGGAAATTAACTCATAGATGATGGAAAAAACATATGTAGCATTGAGAAACAATTTTGTTTCATATATTGGTTGATGATTAACCAGATAGGTTCCCTATGGCGCTGGAATAAAAGAAGATGTTTCTATAGTGTAACAATTCAGGCATTTTATGTTGTGGAACTAAGATCTATCCGTATTAAGGCTCATACTGTTTTGTATGTAGAACCCACTATTTGACCCATTTTTTCATCCATCCACTAGGGGGCATACATAATGGCCAGTCTAATATATACAGAGAGGCAGTTTTTTATTTATATTAGGATATATAGTGATAAAACCCAAATCCCCCCCCCCGTGTGTGGATAGCAAATTAGGGCAGAGGGAAGGCTCTTTTTATTGTTCAAGAAAAACAGATAGGTTACATTCGTTGTTTAGTCCTCGCGGTTGCATGCTGTTTAAAGTAAATATCCACATTTTTTCTTTTTGGTAGAGAACCCTATCAAAATCTCCTCTGCGTGGGGGTAGATTTAGTCTGTAGATACCTTTACATTTGAGGCCACTTGGATCTCCACCATGCATTTTCAAAAAATGTAGAGATAATGGTCGATCGTTGTCTTTATTTATTATGCTTTGAATATGTTCACCAATCCTGGTTTTAAACTGCCTCTTGGTTTTTCCCACATAAATTAATCCACATGGGCATGTGAGCATGTATATAACACGTGTTGTTCGGCAGTTTATGAAGTGGTGAATTTTAAATTGTTTCGTACCTTCGGAATTGGTGAACATATCTGTTTTGTCAACATATTTACCAAATTGTTTCTCAATGCTACATATGTTTTTTCCATCATCTATGGCATCTGCCACATTGATACATGCCTTTGAGTGGGGGAAGGCTAGTGAGCCAATCCCGTTTCGCAGGTCTACAGTATTCAGAATGAACTAGATTATCTCTGAGGTTAGTAGCTCTTCTGGCGGTAAGTAGGGGCCTATTACCAACTATATTCCCGAGAATGGGGGACTCAGCTAAGATCTGCCAGTGCCGACTGAGTATTTTCCTAACCTGTTCCCATTGTGCCCCAAATTTAGTGATGATCCTAATTGGGGCGCATCTAGTTCTATCCGGTTGTTGTTCTACTGTAGTATCTGAAAGAAGGGACGATCTATCCGCTGCCATGGCTCTTTTTCTAGCCTTTCTAATACATTCATGAGAATATCCCCGTTCACGGAATCTCCCATACATTTCACGGGCTTCAGTTTTGAAGTCCAGTTCCTCTGAGCAGTTCCTCCTACTGCGTAGGAACTGTCCTACTGGGATTCCCTGAATAAGTGATCTAGGATGATGACTCGAAGCTAATAGCGGGGTATTTGCTGCCATCTCTTTTCTAAATGTTTTAGTGGATAGTACACCATCCCTAATTTGAATTGTAAGGTCAAGGAAGGGTAAGGTAGCGGGATCAGGGGAAAAGGTGAGTTTAATGTTCCTGTTGTTATTATTGAGTTCTTCAATGAAAGAAGTTAATTCAAGGGGTGTGCCTCCCCAAATCATGATCACGTCATCAATGTACCTCAGCCACAGATGGCAGTGGCTGAGGTACAGAGACGAGGGATACACGCATTCCAATTCCCACAGTCCAAGGTGTAAACATGCATAGGCTGGGGCCCATGGGGCTCCCATAGATGTACCCCTGATTTGTCTATAATATTGGCCGAGGAATTGGAAGCAATTGTTCTTCAACATAAATTGTAAAAGGTCTAGGGCTGCAACTAACGATTATTTTCATAATCGATTAGTTGGCCGATTATTGTTTCGATTAATCGATTAATCGGTTAATAACCTTAAAAAAAAAAGTGTGGTGTATAATTTAGTTAATATGTAAAGTTTTAAAAAAAGGCAATTTATTCTTAAATATCTCTATGCAGTGGTAAATAAAAACAGCCAACTATATGGTTAGGGAGGAAAATATCTAATCCACTCTGAGAATAACAGACAGAAGAGGTATATTGTATATACTATTAGAGGAGAGAGAAGAATGTTCGTTCGATTTTCTAATCGTTAGTGGGGTCAAATCGACGTTCATTTTCAACCACAGTAATGGGAAAATTTGGAAATAATAAAAAACTTCTTGGTGAAAGGAATTATCAGGCAGTGTATGTGGTTTTCGTTCAGAAATTACAATTATTTTAAAAAGAGAATGTTAAAAACAAGTGAAAATTTCAAACATTCTTTCATTCATCGAATGTACAAAGACTTTTTGTCTGAATATTCTCATCTGAAAAGTGATTGGTGTGGCCAGCATAAGGCTCGGTGCACACCTATGCAGTTTGCTTTTGATCTGTTTATGCAGTGCTTTGCTGTGTGTTTTGATTTTTGCGCACGTGATTTTGCTGCGATTTGCGTTTTTGCATTTTTTTTGGTCAATTTGTTGTTGGGCAGATTAAAAAACACAAATTGCTGCAAAAACGCATTACATGCTTTTCTGCAGCTTCTCCATTGAAGTATGTTGAACCAAAAAAACACTGTTTTGCGTTAAAAAAAGTCACTGACGCTTTCCAAATACGCAGCGGCTGAAAAAGCATAGATGTGAATGTGTCCCATAGGAAACCATGTAAATGAACTGTAGTCCGTTTCTGCAAAAAGCACCAAAAAACACATAGATGTGAACCAGGTCTAAGACGTTTAGTAACATAATGTGGTTAAAAAAAAACTAAAATGAGCCCTTTATAGTACAAAAAGAGCAAATAATCACTACTGTAAGGGGTTCATTTTTTTTACTGTAGAACTCTGAAAGAAATAGTTACAGTAGTGATTATTTGCTCTTTTTGTACTATAAAGGGCTCATTTTAGTTTCTTTTTAACCACATTATGTTACTGGCCGATTAATCGACTATGAAAATAGTAATCGATTAATTTCATAATCGATTAGTTGTCGATTAATCGATTAGTTGTTTCAGCCCTAAAAAGGTCCACTATAAACTCGTTTTGTGCGGCTAACTGGGGGGGAGAACTTTGAGTCCAAAAAGTACTGTACTGCTTTCATTCCCCATTTGTGTGGAATTGACGTGTATAGTGATTCAACGTCAATCCCCACAAGGATGGCATTGGGTGGTACCAAAACCTTATCTATTTTCCTAAGTACATCTCGTGTGTCCTGTACAAAGGAAGGGAGTTCATTTACCAATTCTTTTATCAATGCGTCAACGAATTTTCCAGTCCTCTCCAAGGGTCCTTTTATTGCAGACACAATAGGTCTCCCGGAGGATTTGTAACCGATTTGTGAAGCTTAGGAATGATATAGAAGGTTGGGATGTTAAATTCGTTGACACAGAGATATTTACTTTCTTTATTAGAGAGGAGACATTCTTCAAAGGCCATTTGAAGTTTAAAGTTAAGAGTGGCTACAATTTTTGGAAAAGGATTAGAGGAAAGTTTCTCATATGTATTTTCATCCTGAAGGAGACGCATGGTTTCTCCCTCGTACATGTTCTGCGACAAGAGTACCGTATTTCCCCCTTTGTCACTACTTTTTATTACAATCTCTTTTGCTTCTTTAAGTTCCTTTAATGCCCTTCTCTCTGCTGGGGTAAGGTTATCTATTCCACTGTGTTTCCAATCTAACATGGACAGGTCCCTTTGGACCTGTTCCAGGAACGACTGGATCTGTTTATGTTTTGAGAGTGGAGGCATTTTGAGAGACCTGATGGTCAGGTTTGAAGGGCGTAGTGACTCAAATGGGGAACTATTAGTCTCATAGTCAGAATCAGAGTCCTGGTTCTCTTCCAATAAGGCCACCAGTGCCTCAAGAGCCTCACGTTCTTCCTTATTCTGTTCATCTGTAATGTTTTTTCTTTCCCTGCTGAATGCCAGTATCTAAAGATAACCTTCCGCAGGAATAGGTTTATATCCTTAAATACTTCAAATTCATTCACTGTGGCTGTGGGCGAAAAAGACAATCCTTTCTGTAGGAGGGATATGTGATGTTGGTTCAAGGGAAAGTCTGATAGATTAACTAGCTTTTTATCTGTATCCAAATTCTCAGAGTTATATATATCACTCATGTTGGCTCTATCTATCAGATTCTCCGTGACCCTGATCTGAGTTCCCTTTGACTTCCCTTTATATCCTTTTCTTTTCCTTGGCCTCCGGTATTGTTCTGAGGGGGAAACCTGCCAGTAGGTATCGTTTTTGTTTGGCCCTTTCTGGGATTTGGATTGTTTGGTATGTCCCCCTCTACTTCTAAAAAAGCCACTGTTCTTTCCGAATGTCCTAATTCACTATCTGTAGATGACTGTCTAGACTGGGCTGTTTTGGATCTATTTCTTCTATTTCTTCTACGTGATCTGCTTCTGCCTCTGGAGATAGTTGGATCAAAAACATCTCCATTTTCCCAGTCCTGTAGATTGGTAGTTTGTGTTTTCTCAACTTCTTTTTTAAGTAGTTCATTAGTTTTTATAAACACTGGATCCAATTTATAAGGTTCCAGCAGCTGAACGCTGCTATCTATTTCTTTCTTAATTTCTTCTAACTGTATCTGTTCTTCCTCAACTATCATATGTAATATAGCCAGTCCACGTCCCAGGCAGCTTTGTTTCCAGAGTTCAAGGAATCGTGGAGTATGTAAGTGTCCTGCTGGTGTAACTTTTTCCCTTAAGCCTCTTGGGATAATCCTGTGCTCGATATGCGATTTTAGTGATGAATAAAAAATAAATAAAGTGCGCTAATTATATGAAAATACACACATAGATGTGAATACATGTGGGTAGTAGTAAAAACCACAATCTACTGAGAGCAAGTAAATGACTCCATGAGTGGTAAAAATATATAAGTGCAAAACATAAAAACTCAAATAAAAAGAAGAAACAAAAAATGTGTACATGTGAAATACAATGATATTAATAGCATGAAAATCTGAAAATCAAACAAACTCAGTCCATGGGTTCAAATATAAAAAGTTCATCAGTGAAAAGAAGCTTCCATCCACTATACAGCTCAGCAGCAACTAATCCCCCTATGAGTGGATTGACAAGGGAGAGAGATGTGCAGGATGGTGCAAATCCACTGGCGGTGACTCCAATAAGTAAGAAAGTGATAAAGGTGGACTCTTACCCTCCGTGTTGGACCCCCTCCTTGGCAGGGTCTATCAGGCATGCCGATTTTAGTGATGAGATGTCCCACTTCCTATTCAGAAACTTTATAGTAAGTTTTTTGTGGTTCTTTAATAATCCTATCAGGGTATCGTCTCCACTACTATGTATCGCAGTCGAATCACAGGAAAATGCCGATTCTATCTCCAGGTCTATCTCTTCATCCAAAAGATACGCCATGTTTAACCTGTTTAGATATATATTAACACTTCACCTAGAAATAGGTATTTAGTACCAACAAGAGGTGGGATATATATTAGTCAAAAAAACATTTTAATCGCCCCTGCATGTGCGTTTAAAAATAGGTTGGAGACATGGAAGTACTTGGATAAGGAGAAGCTGCCCTCCTGAAGGGAAGTATAATCCCACTATTCACGTCATATAATTAAAGAAAAAAAGGGAAAGAAGGAAGGGAACTAAGCTCCTCCTCAATAGGGTCCGATGTTCTCGGGTGAGTAATTTCAGGCCATATAACAGCCTCACCCATTAGAGAGTCATCCGGTTCCACCGTCAATTTAGGGTGTCCACTATATATGTTTTGGAGACCCCTAAAGGTGGTTGTCCTCTGAATTCAACAAATCACATAAGAAAATTGTGAAGACCACAAAGCAATTCCTCAAAGAGGACAGACCGGTGGAAGAGCTATTGATCATTTATTGATTATCCATTTAGAAAGAACTATTACAAAAATAAGTGAAAAAGTATACAACTATCTCCAACACATGTTAAAAAGACCTAATGTCTAGATAGGACACCAGTGGCCACCATTCCTCAATTGCACCATTCATATCCCTCACGTCCACACATACACATACAGACCAGGATCGATCCACAGATCAGTTGAAAAAACTATTAATGAATATGAGCACTCAAAGGTAATGGTGGTTATATCTAAATGAGATGTGTTATCTTCCTTTATATTTTTTCAAGTGTTCATGGCTATTCCTCCTGGGGAAAGGAGAGGTATGAACGTGGAAGGTGCTGGTGCTGTGTGAAAGTTCCTCTGTATAGCCGCTGTAGATACTATGTTTCAAAAAAACTTCCTTGTGTTTAGCAAATACACACTATATCCAGAGATCACAGGCTAATACTATAGTAGGCATGTAGTGTAGTCTGGAGCACCGTCCGGAAGCTCACAGACAGCCCGTCCTACTGGAAACAACAGCAGCAATGGGAGGTGACGAGAACACGTCGCTCTGCCCTACGCGGCGTTTCGTGATAGAGTCACATCATCCAGGGGCATGGGCGGCGCGTCTCGTCACCTCCCCTTATAGTACTAAGAACCTGACCAAGCCTCGCTTTTAATTCCACTCCATCGGCGGACTTGCACAAAAAATTGAAAAGTCCCAAGCGCTGATTGGTGCCTCACTAAACCAAGCCTCACTGTGAATGCTGAATCATCAGCGAGCCTTCCCAGGTCGGATAATCCCAAACACTGAGTGGTGTCAGGTGCGCAAGTGTGTGCACAATCACTGGAGAAAGAATTAATCATGAATTGCAATAAACCGCTGGCTGGAAGGGGGTATGAGGTCAGGTATCTGGGAACCATAGAACTCATATGGAGATAGGTACCCCAAAAAAGCAATAAAATGTCAACAAAATACTAAAATTGTCAAGTCAACCAGTGCGATCCATGTCACAGACCAGACATAAATTGGCTTGAGCATAAGGGGACATTCTAAAGATAAAATAAAATAAACAAAGGCCACCCGGTGGCCATATTAAAAATTGCAAAAGGTATATAAATGAAAATAGAAATAAAATAAACTATAGGTAATAGAGCTGTGTATCCTTACGAACACACAGAAGTCATACCTATATTGTATAAATAAAATAAAGGCAAAAAAGCCTCAAAATAATCCTAAACAAATAGGTCCCATCTAGCAGCACGGTCCGTGTCACAGACAGGAACCGGCTTATAAAAGACATAAGGAGACATGTCAATAAAAAAAGCACGGTGGCCACCTAGTGGCCATATTCAAATTGGCACAGCACTGTAGAGCCATGTCAGAAAACTAATCCC
The DNA here is from genome assembly GCF_042186555.1 of Aquarana catesbeiana. Lineage (NCBI taxonomy): Eukaryota > Metazoa > Chordata > Amphibia > Anura > Ranidae > Aquarana > Aquarana catesbeiana. The sequence goes on from NC_133332.1 coordinate 82,904,677, forward strand.
AATTGATATATTAAATCAAATGGAACCAATAAACCTAATCGTGACTGTAATAGGACCATAGTCCCACAAATTCGTCTTCAGGAAAATATTGATAGAAAAAACATTCCAAGAATAGATCCCAAAAGACAAATAAACAATATTTATTAATAGTATTGATATTTTAAAAAAATCGGATGGGCCATAGAAAGATAATAAAGGACGGTATGTTTACCCCGTCACCTCATTAATGGGGCTATGTAGGTGGTCCAGATGGATGGGAAGTCAAAGCATAAGCCTTCAAAAAATTCACCAAGGGCACAGTTTGAACTTTTTTAAGATACTTTTATATCACTTGGGTGATTTATTTTTTATACATGGACTTTTTATATCCCACATAAGGGGCAACTTTTCAAAAAAACTAAAGTAACGATCTTATGTGCTTTATACTACTGTGTGCTTTATATACTCAATCTATAGTCTGCAAACTATATACTTCTAGTGTTTGTGGAGTATCAAAAAATACTATTAAATCAGATCAATGAATGTGAATAAATTTGAGTTAGGTTAATTACAAAATGTTATTCACAAGAGGTTATATATAAACCCGCCCATATTTGCACCATTTAGTAGTTGATTCGTTAGCAGGTATAGCCATATATCTCTGAAAAGTGATACCCAATCTATATATTGTTAGTATTGTATATATTTTCTGGTTTAAACTCACATATACCAAAAAAAAAAATTTTACCAACTACAATGATAATATATAAGACCCTAGACAAGAAAAATACAAATAAAACTAAAGACAAATAAAGTAAAGACTTGATAGAAATCGTTTAAGAAGATTAATTAATTAATATTGGGTAAAATGAGTATTTGTGTTTATCGGTGTCCTTTTATCAAGCAGTGCAAAAATAACCACTGCTGAGTTCTCCAGCACTCTCAGAGGAGATTTCTCACATCTGAGTGCTTGTTTATGAAGCGGTGTAGATTTCTTCTCCTTTTGAGGAGTGAAGTGATCTACAAACGCTTTGGACTGTGGAGAACACCTTCTGTTACTGTAATCTCTTGTTAAATATATTTATTGTGTTTTCACAGAAGAAGAAATAAAATGATACAATACATGGATACATATCAATCATCGGAAGATCTTTGCAGTATGATAAAAAAGATAAATAAATAAGTTAATAAAATAAAGTAATTTTAGAGATATCTTACAACCATATTTACTATACACTAGTTGGGATTCTAGATGTAAGATTAAAGAAATAAATCAAGTTATTAGACTAAGTATCCATAGGAATATTTTAGGAAATAATAAAAGAAAAGGAGAGGGAGGAGAGATAAAGATGGAAAGAAGGAAAGAAGAGAAAAAAAAAAGAGAAAGTCCCGGGATGATGATCCAGCTCTCAGTAGGTATACAAATATAACATATATTTCAGTAATAATATGATATATATCTTAGTGTGGTAACAACAGAGATTGGTCAAAATCTGTAGGGAGGTAGTTTTTAACCCATGGTTGCCAAATTTTGCAAAATGTATTTATTTTATTTTCTTCAATAGCTGTCATCTTGGCGTATAAAAGTGCTCTGTTCATTCTGTGTTTAGCTTCAGCAAGAATTAGATTTTGGGACTTCCACGCCTTGGCAATCGTTCTTTTAGCTGCAGTGCTAAGTTGGAAAAACAATTGGAATTGAGTATGGGTGAGTATTGTGGGTTTAAGGTTTAGGAGTCCCGTTGCAGGATCTGGAGGAATCGTGATTTCCAGGGCTTTAGAAGCCATAAGAAATATATTCTTCCAGAATTCTTCAACTACGGGGCATTGCCACCATATGTGAAAATGTGTTCCTGCTGTGTCACATCCTCTAAAGCAATTAGGTGAATATGTGGGGACAAATTTACCTATTCTAGCTGGTACAAGGTACCAGCGTGCTAGAACCTTGTAATTAGTTTCTACAGCAAAACAATTTGGAGAGGAAGTTTTGGTGGCTGACCATATATTCGACCAATCTTGTTTATTAAACACCCGATTCATATCTTGTGCCCATTTAGTTGTGTATGAGGGTAGAAACTCACTAGATATCATATTAAGTTGGAAATATAATATTGAGATAAGTCCTCTAATGTGTGTATCACTTATACAAATCCGCTCAAATTGAGTCATTTGATTAAGAGTTGAGCCTGTACTAAGAAGTGGTTCATAAAAATTTTTAATTTGTAAATATCGAAATATTTCAGTTTTAGGTAACCCAAAGGTTTCACATAGTACAGGAAATGTATAAATAGCTTTAGTCGAGGAAAGCTTGTATAAACGAGTCAGGTTCGTAGAGGTCCATGCAGAGAATGATTTGGGGAATTTCCAGGCAGGATAAAAGGCTGGATTATTAAGAAATGAAAGCAAGGGATTATGTGTTGATTGAAGATTATGTGCAAATTTACATTTATCCCATACTGCTAGGGTCTGTTTCGTGATAGGATTAGAAAGATGTATTCTATCAGCAGGACAGAGCCAAAACATGTTTGCCACTGAGATAGGGTCACTTTCCACTGATTCAATAGCTACCCATAGGGGAGCTTCTACAGAAGTATGATACTTGGGTATAAGTGCTAGCTGTGCAGCGTAGAAATAGGAGGAAATGTTGGGCAATCCCAAACCACCACTCAATTTATTAAGGTAAAGTGTAGATTTAGGTATACGAGGTTTGGTGGTACCCCAAATGAAGGACATAACTCTACGTTGAGTAAGTCTAAGAAAGTAAGATGGCAAAGAAATAGGGAGTACCCTAAATAAATATAAGAATTTCGGCAGGATTGACATCTTTACCGCATTAATCCTTCCCAACCATGACAATGATAGAAGAGCCCATTGTTTCAGGAAGCCGGAAGTTTGTTTAAGGAGGGGGTAAGTAATTTGCCTCAAAAAGGTCTTTAAGAGAGATTGTGAGTTTTATTCCTAGGTATGGGAGCTGCTTTGGAACCCAAGTAAAGGGTAAGGAAGTTTGTGCCCGCTGAAGTTCTAATTGAGATAAGGAAATATTTAATGCATTTGATTTTGTTGGATAAACATGTAGTCCTGATATTTGGGCAAAATTATCTAGTGTTTTTAGTAGATTAGGGGTGGATATATGGGGATGAGACAAAAATATGAGAATGTCATCCACAAAGAGACATAGTTTATGGTGATAACCACCTAGTTCGATACCTTTAATGTCAGGATTGGTTCTAATAAGGTGTGCCAGGGGTTCTATTATTAGGGCAAAAAGTAGAGGGGAAAGAGGGCATCCTTGTCTAGTGCCTCTTTTGATATCAATCATTGTTGACTTATAGCCTGCATATTTGATATATGCTCTAGGATTATTGTATAAGGATGAGACCCAGGTTAAAAAATTGTTTCCAAATCCCCATTTACCAAGGACATATTCCATATAAGGCCACGTAACCGAATCGAATGCTTTTCTTATGTCTAAGGATACAAGGCAAGCTGAGATTTGTCTAGTTTTAGCAGCATTAATAAGTAAGAGTGCTCTCCTGATATTATCTCCAGCTTGGCGTTTAGGCATAAAGCCTGCTTGGTCTCTATGGATTAGTAGGCCAATAATATTATTCAGTCTAGTGGCCAAAATTTTAGCAATTAATTTTATATCGAGATTTAGGAGGGATATAGGATGATAATTAGTCCAGGAGGTGGAGTCAGAATGTGGTTTGGGGATCATTGCTATTATAGAGGTGAGAGTCTCTGTTCTAAATGAGTTACCTTTAAGGATCGAATTGAAGGCTTTAGTTAAGGCAGGTGTTAAGATTGATGCAAATTGTCTATAATATGTTGCCGAAAATCCATCTGGGCCTGGTCTTTTACGTAATTTTAAAGATTTTATTGCGTTAAGGACTTCAGTATCTGTAATTGGACATTCAAGAAGATCTTTCTGTTGTTGATCAAGGTTAGGAAGCGTGATATTGGAGAACAGTGTGTCTGCTTTAGTTTTGTTAAAATTTGAGGCAGAAGAATATAGTTTAGATAACTTAGAGCGAAAAATTTCAAGTATTTTCACTGGGTTACTAGTGTAAGATTCCCGGGATACTTTCAATCTGATGGGCGTATGTATATGTTGTGAATTTTTTAAAATTCTGGCCATAGGTGTATCAGGTTTATTTGCCCTGCGATATTGAACATGCTGGCGTTTACTTATAAGTTTATCTGCGGTATCAGTAAGAAAAAGATCTAGATCCAGGCGGGCTTTTTCTAGTTTGGTAATGTTGGTAGCATTCGGGGAGGTTTTAAAAGTTTGATGACAGTCATTAAAGGTAGATTCAAGTTTTGCAAACAACAGTTTGCGTTCTCTTTTAAGGTTAGTTGCTTGTTGTATCAGTCTACCCCTAATGACTACCTTGTGCGCCTCCCATAATGTAATAGCAGAGACATTGTCTGTATCATTGGATTTTAGGTAATCAGATAGTGCTTTTTCAATCTCAACACGATGGGAAGGGTGGGTCAGAATTGAATCGTTTATACACCAAGTGGTATCGTGTGATCTAGGAATTGTGGAAGCAATGGTAATGAATACTGCGCAGTGTTCTGTCCATGGAAAAGGAATGATTTTGGATGATATGATTTCTGGTAGCATACTTGATGGGATTAGAATATGATCTATTCGTGAAAGAGTTATGCGGATAAGAATAATGAGTGAAGCGCCTACTAATAGGGTTCATCTCTCGCCAAGTATCTACCAGGCTATGAGTGGTGAGTAGATGTTGAAAAGTTAGGTTTATTGAGTTTGTGGTAGGTCCAGGGGGAGATATATCTAAGAACGGGAAAATAGTAGCATTAGAATCCCCACAAATAACAGTACCAAACTTATGTACTTCTATAAGTTGAAAAAGGTGGGATAAGAAAGCAGTTGGGCATTTGTTAGGGGCATAATAAGACACAATAGTAATAGGATTATCAGAAATAAATCCTGTTAGGAGAACATATCGTCCTTCAGGGTCTGTTATTTTGGATACAAGGTTAAACGGAGTGGAACGGTGAAACTTTGTCAATAAAATGCGTTTCCTGCAAACATATAATATTAGCTTTTTTCATAGCAAAAGAGCGTAAAGCCTTGGTTCGCTTATGTGGAGTATTAAACCCCTGTACATTTAATGACAAGATATTTATAGGAGCCATAAAACAACGAATGCGAATATTATAGCATAACAAGCAGAGTACTCACCGAGAGCCAGGATCACCAACCCGAGAGTCAGGAGGGAATAGCAAAGATTAAAGAAAGAAGCAATAGAATAGAAAAAGAAAAAAGGAGAGGAGAATCGAACAAACCCAATATGAAGACAATTTAGCAGTATATAAAGGCTAAATAATAGGGTGTAGGAGCATCTCAGGAGAGATTTTAGAACTCTCTGAGAGGGTCCGGGACCACCAATAGAGACCCCCATAACAATGGTAGGAGTCCTTAGGTGGAATAAAGGGCAACAAGAAATTCCTAAGGGATGTATAACATCGGAGGACCACAGGAACTATTCCATTACTATCATGGAAAAATTTCGCTTAAATTGTTACAAAAAAAGAAAAAATAAAGTTCAAAAACTTGAAAAGAAAAAAAAACAGAAAAAAGTTAATATAAAAAAATTAAAAAAAAATATAAAAAAAAAAATATATATATATTTTTGTAACATAACAGTAGTATGTAGCCATAACTCATTTTAGTCATGAATATGGCCAGTTAATTAACTCTGTCAGCATACTGTGCTGGAAAAAAGTAGCAAGGACAAATAACTAGTCTGGCTTAGATTGTCAGTCCATTGAATCCTCATTGTTTGGTGGTGAATGTTCATATCGACCTCGCTTGTTAAGATTTTGATGGGAAGATGTGGAATAGCTGGGTTTTGGGTCTTTGTTTTGCTGTGTAGAACGAAAAGCTCAGCGCCTATGAAACTGGTCATTTGGTAAGATTGCTTCGGCTAGGCCCATATCAAATAGGGCTGACTTCAAGTCCTCTGAAGAGCGACAAACATATTTTGTTTCCAAATGAGTAAATCTGAGACAAAAAGGAAATCCCCACTGATAGGAAATTTGATTTCTCTGGAGTACCTGGAGTTGAGGTTTAAGTGCACGTCTTTTTGCAACCGTTAGTGGGGACAAATCTGTGAAGAGTTGATAGGTATTGCCCTGGAAGCTAAGAGATTCTCTCCCTCTGGCAGCTGTTAGTATCTGTTCTTTGGTTCTGTAAAAGTGCAATTTAGCTATAATATCCCTCGGGGGACCATTTATTTTTGCGTGGGGCTAACACTCTATGCACTCTATCCATTTCGAACCTGTCAATAGGGGTTCCAGGTAATAATTCTTGAAAGAGCGCCGTGATATTAGCCTGCAGATCTAGAACAGATTCAGGGATTCCCCTGATTTGCAGATTTGATCGACGATCTCTGTTCTCTTGGTCCTCTAAACAATTTTGTAATGTAAGGTTTTCCTCTTTTAGTACCTTCATCTCAGACATGTAGTTCGGTGTAAAATTATCAATTTCATCAACCCTCAATTCTAAGTCAGCTGTTCTCTGACCTAGTTCTCTAATTTCTTTAGTCAGTTTGTCAGTTATATGATCAGAAGTCTGTTTGAGGGCTTTCTGAAGCATACATTCAAATTTTTTGAAGATGTCAGACTGTGTAGCAGCTTGTAATTCACAGTATTCATATTCAGACTCAGACTCACCGTTAGCAGCCTGTGTCTTCTGACTGTGAGGTAAAGATTTTTCAGTGTATTCACCGCTGTGCTGACTGTGAGGTAAAGATTTTCCAGTGTATTCACCGCTGTGCTGACTGTGAGGTAAAGATTTTCCAGTGTATTCACCGCTGTGCTGACTGTGAGGTAAAGATTTTTCAGTGTATTCACCGCTGTGCTGACTGTGAGGTAAAGATTTTCCAGTGTATTCACCGCTGTGCTGACTGTGAGGTAAAGATTTTCCAGTGTATTCACCGCTGTGCTGACTGTGAGGTAAAGATTTTTCAGTGTATTCACCGCTGTGCTGACTGTGAGGTAAAGATTTTCCAGTGTATTCACCGCTGTGCAGACTGTGAGGTAAAGATTTTTTAGTGTATTCACCGCTGTGCTGTGGGGGAGAGGATGCCGCCGCCATTCCAGTCGCCAGCCTGTGTGCCGCTTCCTTCGTTTTTCCTGCTTTAATTTTTGTTTTAGGAGCTCTCAAGACCATTGTCAGTGAAGCTGACAGCATTAGGTAGGATTTTCTGCAGTTTTGGGATACTTGCTGGTTCACTGGGACCTGTAGTCCTCTGATGAAAACTCCCAAGGAGCGGAGCTCTAAGGTAACATTACCTTCACCTCAGGCTGCCGCACATGCGCCCTCCTGTTACTGTAATCTCGTTATACATTAGCGAGATTACAATACTAGAAAATCTGTGAAACTCTCTGGTGTCAGCTTATTAAGCAGCAATGTATTACCACTGCCGAGTACATGAGCCTTCTCAGAGGAGAGTGCTCAACTCATATTAATAAAATAATTAGCACCCCTACACAAAATTATATATATATATATATATATATATATATATATATATATATATATATATATATATACACATACACAATATCTCACAAAAGTGAGTACACCCCTCACATTTTTGTAAATATTTGATATCTTTTCATGTGACAACACTGAAGAAATGACACGTTGCTACAATGAAGATTAGTGAGTGTACAGCTTGTATAACAGTGTAAATTTGCTGTCCCCTCAAAATAGCTCAACACATAGCCATTAATGTCTAAACCACAGGCAACAAAAGTGAGTACACCCCTAAGTGAAAATGTCCAAATTGGGCCCAAAGTGTCAATAGTGGGCCCAAACTGTCATTATTTTCCAGCACTGCCTTAACCCCCTTGGGCATGGAGTTCACCAGAGCTTCACAGGTTGCCACTGGAGTCATCTTCCACTCCTCCATGACGACATCACAGAGCTGGTGGATGTTATAGACCTTGTGCTCCTTCACCTTCTGTTAGAGGATGCCCCACAGATGCTCAATAGGGTTTAGGTCTGGAGACATGCCTGCCCAGTCCATCACCTTTACCCTCGGCTTCTTTAGCAAGGCAGTGGTCGTCTTGGAGGTGTGTTTGGGGTCCTTATCATGTTGGAATACGAAGGGAGGGGTTCATGCTCTGCTTCAGTATGTCACAGTACATGTTGGCATTCATGGTTCCCTTAATGAACTGTAGCTCCCCAGTGCTGGCAGCACTCATGCAGCCCCAGACCATGACACTCCCACCACCATGCTTGAATGTAGGCAAGACACACTTGTCTTTGTACTCCTCACCTGTTTGCCGCCACACACGCTTGACACTATCTGAACCAAATAAGTTTATCTTCCTCTCATCAGCCCACAGGACATGGTTCCAGTAATCCATGTCCTTAGTCTGCTTGTCTTCAGCAAACAGTTTGCGGGCTTTCTTGTGCATCATCTTTAGAAGAAGCTTCCTTCTGGGATGACAGCCATGCAGATCAATTTGATGCAGCGTGCGGCGTATTGTCTGAGCACTGACAGGCTGACCCCTCACCCCTTCAACCTCTGCAGCAATGCTGGCAGCACTCATACGTCTATTTCCCAAAGACAACCTCTGGATATGACGCTGAGCACGTGCACTCAACTTCTTTGGTCAACCATGGCAAGGCCTGTTCTGAGTTGAACTTGTCCTGTTAAACCACTGTATGGTATTGGCCACCATGCTGCAGCTCAGTTTCAGGATCTTGGCAATCTTCTTATAGCCTAGGCTATCTTTATATAGAGCAACAATTCTTTTTTTCGGATCCTCAGAGAGTTCTTTGCCATGAGGTGCCATGTTGAACTTTCAGTGACCAGTATGAGAGAGTGAGAGCGATAGCACCAAATTTAACACATCTGCTCCCCATTCACATCTGAGACCTTGTAACACTAACGAGTCACATGACACAGGAGAGGGAAAATGGCTAATTGGGCCCAATTTGGACATTTTCACTTAGGGGTGTACACTGTTATACAAGCTGTACACTCACTACTTTACATTGATATAATAAAAGATATTAAAAAAAAATTAAAAACGTGAGGGGTGTACTCACTTTTGTGAGATACTGTATATAATATATATATATATATATATATATATATATATATATATATATATATATATATATATATATGTAACGCAGGGGTTTACCAGAGTCATTGTACTGGGTGGTGTGTTATTCCTTAAATAAGGGAATGGCCCCCACTAGTGGCCACTACAGCTTTGGCACGAACCTCTCTCTATTTAGTAACAAACAACTATGCATGATGGACTGTGTAGTTTAATAAGGAAGTGACTCATATGTTTAAACCAGTCAAGGAGCTACCTACCCACAATGCCTCACTTACCTACCCACAATGCCAAGAACAGAACAGCCTGCTGGGTAAGGGAATAAAAGGGACAGGCATGGCACGTTTCTGCCTTTTGCTGGGACGCCATTAAAGACCTGCCTGCAGGGAGCTATGAGTGTGCGATTGTAAGACTGCGGCCTGTTGGCACGGAGCAGAATTGTGTGGCCTCTAAGGAATTCCGGAACACAGTGAGCTGGATCAGCGTGTGGACGGATCGAAGGGCTCAAGATAACTCAAAAGTTTCCTGCATTGCAGTCACCAACCATCGGAAGGAGCGGTGCAGTGTGGCGGCGCCAGCTTGGTGCGGGACTGAGATATCAGAAGCGGTGCAGTACAAGCATCTGGGCCTTGTGCGGTGAGCGGGCACTTGCTCAGATTGATATAATACTTGTTATGTTACTGTGCAAATAGGTCTCAGATGTCTGGTGAGACCTGTAGTCCCAATAGTTTCACTTTTTCAAAGAATGCATGCAGCAAAACCTCAGAGTTCATTTACTCTGTACTAAAGAGCTAATTTTGAGTTGCATGTTTCAGTAAGGAAGAAGTTCTACAGGTGCTTTATATAACTGAGCACACAGTTATCTACACATCACCTTCACTGTAATTTGCACTCCCTTGTTTCCTGGATTACAAATGCTGCAGTTTAATAAGCTAGCTGAAGAGGAAGAAGACAAGAGACTTTACTTTTCACTATAAAGCGTTCTGACCTCGTTATACATATTCCGAGAACTGCATTACAACCTAGGGGGAGCCCTTGAGCATATGATATAGATATTTGTACTGTATTACACTGCTGCATTGTATCTGATAGTGCACTGCCTATTTAATGTGTATGCACTGAGGAGGGAGTGGAAATGTTTTCAATGTAAGGGATCTACCATATTGAATACAGGTCCCACTTTGTGCCTTTCTGCATATGCTCCTCAAGTGACCATTGAGGTTTGGTTTCCACCTGCATCTTGATTGTTATTACTTTCACTCTTTGTATTGGGTTACCGCTGTGTTTAATGTTCTGAACAAGTTTTTTTCTGTAAACTGTCTATGTGGTTAATTTACAATTTGTGTGAGACTCTATCTATTATTACAGCTGGTGGAGTGACGGATATCCGGGTGATGGTAAATATACAGTATATTGTGTTATTATTGTGTTGCTCTTTACCATTGGGTCTTACACTAACACTACCACACAGTTGTGCCAGGGGGGTCGAGTCCATTTTCTGGGGTTGAGAGGCAGAGTGCAGGTCCAATCAAATATTCAGAAGCTCCTTAGGGGGTCAGTGCTATATATATATATATATATATATATATATATATATATATATATATATATATATATATATATATATATATCCGAAAGTATTGGGACACCTCTACATGCACATGAACTTTAAAGAGTAACTCCACTCTTGTTGAGAAAAAAAATTTCCCCTCTGGGTGATCCATGTACACAGTACATTACAATGATTTTAACAATGTGATAATGAGTGGGTTGAAAATGGCGCCAAGTGTCTTGTTTTAAAAAATATAGTTTCCCCTTTAAGAAAGTGTAAACACTGAACCATATAAAAAATTAATTGTAAAGGTGTTGGCCCTAAAAACATACAAAATAAATGTGAACAATATTAAGAAAAAGCATATGGTGATTGAAAAAGCAAATAAATATATAAAGTCCAAAGTGACGATCCCAACACCATAAATAATTGAAATCTTCTGGTTTGATGTTCCTTCAAATAAAAACTTCACCATGAGTGCTCATGAGGTAGATGGCAACTCACCAAAGGTATCTGACCACTTTTTACAGTTGATCCAAATGCGCTTAGGTTGAATGGACCAAAGAAATCCTAGGTATTCATCTCTCCCCTGAGTGACCCCCTCCAGATGGCGGCTGAGGATAAGGGAACAGACTCCACCAATGACACAAAAAACATCTCTTATGGTGTAGTAAGTTTTAGTAAAAAAAGTTTAAAAATGTAACAAAAGATTTTGCCTTTACATGTGACTGTGCTATGCCCAGCACTAAAGTGTCTACAGCATGTGCGGGTGGATATATCAGAATTGCGGCGGCGTGCGATCCACACCTCATTCTGGATATACCAAAAGGATGTCACATAGAAGACTTGGAAGTGACGAGTCCGCACTTCTATGTACGTTTCACCGTACTGGCATCATCAGGAAGTGACAAACTCCCATTTCCTGTTTGATTTTATAATGCACAAAGGGGTGATTGGCTAGGCTCCCCAAACATGGACATTGGGGACAAAAAAGGAATCTACCTCATTCCCGGATATCATCCACCCATGCCGCACACACCTAAACAATTGCAACTAACAATGATAGCTATAAATTCATAAAAAACTCTATTTAAAGTGGAGGGCCACCCTAAAAATAAATTTCACCTTATTCTCTTTCTTTTAATGTCCTAATAAACATTGCATTAAAAAAAAAAATTTCACTTGCCTGTAAAACACTGTTGCTAGGCAGACTTCCTAATCTGCCTTCTTCCTACACCGCAGTGATCTTCCTCTCTTCTTTACTTGCATTGCCTCATGGGAAATGAGTGTCATAATTTCCCATGAGTCTGTGGGCATGACTGTGCTGAAAAACCATGTGATTTGCAGGGAGGAAATGACGCAATTTGAGGCCGATCCCAGCGCCATTTTTAAAAAGGTAACAAAGCCCTTTATTGCCAGAACACATGTGGATGTCCATGAGAGAGCACCTGAACCGATAGGAGAGAAGATCTATCAGGATTCGAGCAGCTAAATCACCTTGAAGATTTACCCAGAACAGGTAAGCTTTTGTAATAATGAAATGCAGGTCTAAATGTGCTCACTATGTGTATAGATGTCTTGTATAGGTTTATTTTGATTGCTCCTTCTTTGTCCTTTTTTAAAATGTCATTATTTTTTATATGTCTTCCATTTCTTTCTTCTGCGTGTTAGCATGTTTTTTCTCTTTTCTTTGTTTAATAGATGTCCTTTTGAATTTTTTTTTTTTCGGTTTCCTTTTTTCTGCTTGTATATGTAGTATGTCTTTACAATGCAATAGACTATTCTTAATTTTTTTTGTTTTTCATTGTCAGATTTTTTTTTCATTTTCTAATACATTTCAAATTTTTTTATTTTTATTCAATTATAATTTTTTTATTTTTTATATATATATTTTTATCTAATTTAATTATTGTCGCTGTTTTTAGTTTTAAATTTAATTTTATATTTTTATTTATTTTATTTATTTTTGCTAAAGATTTATTTTTTAATTTCTGATATTTTATTTTTTTTGCAGTGATTTATTTTGTTCTGACCGTCCTCAAGATTTATCTATAACTTTTCTAATTCCATCTTTAGTCACTATACCCTGGTATGTCTCCTAAAAATATTGAACATTTTTTTTTTTTTTTTCATCATCTCCTCTCCATCTTTTCTACTGTAGTTTCTCCTGTCCTCCCTCCTCCTCCCTCCCTCCCTCCCTCCCTCCTTTCTTATCCACCAACTACTTACTTCACCCTTCTACTCCATCCCTTCCCTCCTCCTCCTTCCTCCATCCTCCATCTTCCTCCCTCTTCCGTCGTTTTCCTCCCTCCATCCTCTGTCCTCCTCTTATTTTTTGTTAGCCACCAACTACTTACTACTACACCCTCCTACTCCATCCACCCTCCTCCTCCTCCATCCTCTTTCCTCCTCCTCCCTCTTAATCCTCCTCCTCTTCCTCCCTGCAATCTCCTCCGTCCTCCTCATTCCTCCATCCTCCTGTCATGGTTGTGCAATAGAGTTTGTTGATCAGCATACCTGTCTCCATGTGTTCATCTCTAGAGACCAGCTGACCCTCACCTGACTGCTTTTGTAACCTCTCCTCTAAGCATGGTCCCACCCCAGGCCCTATCAGGGAACCCTATATTAACCTGTGCACTGCAAGCCAGCAGTGCTGATCAACCATTGTGTGTTAGCCTCTGTGTGTACTTGCTGTGTTTCCTACATCTGATTCCTGTTACCGACTTTGGCCTGTTCTTAACTATTCCTGTCTGCTCGTGACCCTGACCTTTGACGTGTTCCCGACCATCCCTGTTTGCCTGTGACCCTGAACCTTGGCGTGTATTCTGTCGTCCTTGTCTGCTTGTGGCCCCGACCTTGGCTTGTCCCTTACTTTCCTTGTTCCAGCCTGCTGCCTCCTTGCTCTTCTCCTGTAGTCTACTGTGAGACCCTGGGGGCCGTGACCTGGAGCCAGACTGCAGCGCAGTCCATCCTTACCATTAAAGGCTCTGGTGAACACCTGCTGGCTCTTAGACTCCGCGCCCTGGGGAATCTACGCTCTAGCTTCCAGTGGGATCTGTGTCAATGATCAAGTAGACCTGCTTCCTGGACCTCCCAGGGTTCAGTCCGCAGCAGTCAGCCGTAGGGTCCACTACCTTGCGGTGCACTCCTGATCCCAACGGTGTGCATCTGTCACCCAGCCTCTAGGTGACCTGACAGTTTGATCAGCCATGGACCCGGCTGATGTGCCGCTACCCGCAGATGATCCATTGCAGGGCTTAGTTCGCAGACTTGAGACCCAGGAATCGCATCAGACCCAAGTGATGTGATTCCTTCAGCATTTGGCATCCCGTTTTGAACAGGTTCAGGCCTCATTAGGACCCCCGGTTCAACAACCTCAGCCGCTATCTGCTGCTGCACCTATCGCATCAGTCTCAGCCACACATTCATTACAACTGCCAGCTCTGGCCCGTTTCTTTGGGGACTCCAAGGCTTGCAGGGGGTTCCTTAGCCAGTGCATGATTCATTTTGAACTTCAGCCCCAAAACTTCCTGTCCGATTGGGCAAAAGTAGCCTATACTATATCCCTTCTGTCCGGCGAGGCGCTAGCTTGGGCTGCCCCTCTGTGGGAACTGAATGATCCAGTCATTTCTATCCTGTCTGATTTCTTGAAACTTTTTCGGAATATCTTCGAGGAACCGGGTCGTGCCTCCTCAGCGGCTAGCGCTCTTTTACGTCTCCGTCAAGAGTCCGCTTCTGTGGGACAGTATGCTCTTCAGTTCCGTATCCTCACAGCTGAATTGAGCTGGAATAATGAGTCCCTAGTTGCAACCATTTTACATGACCTCTCTGATAGAGTGAAGGATGAATTAGCAGAAAGATCCCTTCCTGCTGATCTGGACGGTGTCATCACCTTGTGTAACCAGATCGATATTTGCTTTCAGGAGAGAGCCCTGGAAAAAAGACGCCAGCACTCCCCGTTCCTTAGGCAGCTTGAGCTCCTAGTCCCTTCTCTTCGATCCGAGGAGCACCCCCTGCCTGCTGAGGAACCTATGCAGCTGGGCTGGACCAAGTTGTCTCCTGAAGAACGCGCTAGGCGCAGAACTCTGGGCCTGTGCCTCTACTGTGGGGCCAAAGGTAATTTTCGTGACACTTGTTCTCTTCATCCGGAAAAACGATTGGGGCTAATACATCTGGAAGGTGGAGTATTAGACCCTGAAGTATCACCTTCACCTTGTCGTCTTCTTCTTTCTGTGTTCCTTCATGTCAGCGCTTCCTCTCGTTCGGTCTCGGCATATCTGGATTCCGGAGCCGCTGGCAATTTCATGGACTGGGGAACTGCGTCTTCCATGAGACTTACCCTTTTGCCCCTTACAATGCCATTGGTGGTCTTGGCGATTTATGGCACTGTTCTCCCTGGGGGCCCTATCCGCTTCCAGACCCTCCCTGTTAACATGTCGTTAGGGACACTCCACCAGGAGTGGATATCCTTCCTTGTCTTACCTAAGGCCTCCTCTCCTATCATATTAGGTCTTCCTTGGTTACGGCTCCATTGTCCACATGTTGACTGGACTGCTGGACAGATCTTGACTTGGGGTTCCTCCTGTTCCTCCTCCTGCCTACTCAAGGTTACCCCAAAAGAGAATCCTCCTGTTGCCACCATCCCAGTATCTTCTGCTCTTCCCGCTGCGTATAGCGGTTTCTGGAATGTCTCCTGCAATAGTCGGGCTGAGGCACTCTCTGGGTCGTGTGGCACTCTGGATGAGGAGCCTACCTGTGAACCTGAGCCGATCAGTCACTCCAGTTTGCATGGCCATTTCCCTTTGCTTGTGCCTGGACCCCCTTGGACACACACCCAGGCTGACTCGTCCACCAGTTCCACAGTCGCTACGCCCTGCGATGCAATTCTGGTGGTCGCTGCACCTGGCAATGCTGTTCAGTCGGCCTCTCCACCAGTCCAGCCTATGCCCAGTGAGCTTCCTGCTTCTTGTTCAGGACCTTCTGTAACCTGGCCTCACCCTACTGCTACTACGTCCATTCAAACCTGTTTAAGAGGCTCAATCCATCCTTTGGATAGACTGCCTCATTCGGCCAGGTGGGGTTTTCAATCTTTTGTTCAGGGCTCTCTGCATTCTGTTTGTGTTCCGGCTATCCAGCTTAACTCTTGTGACATGTCCCCTTTTAACCAACCTGACCTCAGGGATCCACTGACCTCTACCCAGTCTGATGGTCCTGTGTTGGATGTCCAGCACATCTTTAAGGGTCTGGGGGACCCTGCTCAGACTTCTGATGGCCTTACCCATTTCTAAAAAGCCTTTAGTCCTCAATAAGTCCTTTCATCCTCTCCTTACCTCGGTTCCGGCCTCTGAGGATAATCTAAAGTAGGAGGTTAGTCAAGTTTTGGATTCCCGGCTCCTTAAAGGCATTCTTCAGTACCTCGGAAAATTGCAAAGGGTTTGGTCCTGAGGAGAGGTCTTGGATCACTGCATCTGAGGTCTTTGCTCCTCGTCTATTGAGGAGGTTTCATCTGGAGTTTCCCTTTAAGCCTGGGCACAGGCAGGGGAGGGGGAGGTCTTAAGAGGGGGGGTACTGTCATGGTTATGCAATAGAGCTTGTTGATCAGCATACCTGTCTCCATGTGTTCATCTCTAGAGACCAGCTGACCCTCACCTGACTGCTTTTGTAACCTCTCCTCTAAGCATGGCCCCACCCCAGGCCCTATCAGGGAACCCTATATTAACCTGTGCACTGTAGCCAGCAGTGCTGATCAACCATTGTGTGTTAGCCTCTGTGTGTACTTGCTGTGTTTCCTACATCTGATTCCTTTTACCGACTTTGGCCTGTTATTAACTATTCCTGTCTGCTCTTGACCCTGACCTTTGGCGTGTTCCCGACCATCCCTGTTTGCCTGTGACCCTGAACCTTGGCGTGTACTCTGTTGTCCTTGTCTGCTTGTGGCCCCGACCTTGGCTTGTCCCATACTTTTCTTGTTGTTCCAGCCTGCTGCCTCCTTCCTCTTCTCCTGTAGTCTACTGTGAGCATGAGCTGTGAGACCCTGGGGGGCCGCGACCTGGAGCCAGACTGCAGCGCAGTCCATCCTTACCATTAAAGGCTCTGGTGAACACCTGCTGGCTCTTAGACTCCGCGCCCTGGGGAATCTATGCCCTAGCTCCCAGTGGGATCTGTGTCAATGATTAGGGATGAGCTTCGAGTTCGAGTCGAACACATGTTCGACTCGAACATTGGCTGTTCGCAAGTTCGCCGAACAGCGAACAATTTGGGGTGTTCGCGGCAAATTCAAATGCCGCGGAACACCCTTTAAAAGTCTATAGGAGAAATCAAAAGTGCTAATTTTAAAGGCTTATATGCAAGTTATTGTCATAAAAAGTGTTTGGGGACCCGGGTCCTGCCCCAGGGGACATGGATCAATGCAAAAAAAAGTTTTAAAAACGGCCGTTTTTTCAGGAGCAGTGATTTTAATAATGCTTAAAGTCAAACAATAAAAGTGTAATATCCCTTTAAATTTCATAGCTGGGGGGTCTCTATAGTATGCCTGTAAAGGGGCGCATGTTTCCCGTGTTTAGAACAGTCTGACAGCAAAATGACATTTCAAAGGAAAAAAGCCATTTAAAACTACTCGCAGCTATTGCATTGCCGGTCCGACAATACACATAGAAGTTAATTGATAAAAACGGCATGGGAATTCCCCACAGGGGAACCCTGAACCAAAATTTTTTTTAAAAAGATGTGGGGGTCCCCCTAAATTCCACACCAGGCCCTTCAGTTCTGGTATGGATATTAAGGGGAACCCCGGCCAAAATTAAAAAAAAAAATGATGTGGGGGTCCCCCTAAATTCCATACCAGGCCCTTCAGGTCTGGTATGGATATTAAGGGGAACCCCGGCCAAAATTTTTAAAAAAAAATGACGTGGGGTCCCCCTAAATTCCATACCAGACCCTTCAGGTCTGGTATGGATTTTAAGGGGAACCCCACGCCAAAAAAAAAGAAAAAAAAAACGGCGTGGGGTCCCCCCAAAAATCCATACCAGACCCTTATCCGAGCACGCAACCTGGCAGGCCGCAGGAAAAGAGGGGGGACGAAAGAGCGCCCCCCTCCTGAACCATACCAAGCCACATGCCCCCAAAACACCTTGTCCCCATGTTGATGAGGACAAGGGCCTCATCCCCACAACCCTGGCCGGTGGTTGTGGGGGTCTGCGGGTGGGGGGCTTATCGGAATCTGGAAGCCCCCTTTAACAAGGGGACCCCCAGATCCCGTCCCCCCCCGTGTGAAATGGTAAGGGGGTACAAAAGTACCCTTACCATTTCACTAAAAAACTGTCAAAAATGTCAAAAATGACAAGAGACAGTTTTTGACAATTCCTTTATTTAAATGCTTCTTCTTTCTTCTATCTTCCTTCATCTTCTTCTTCTTCTTCTGGTTCTTCCTCCGGCGTTCTCGTCCAGCATCTCCTCCGCGGCGTCTTCTATCTTCTTCTCCTCGGGCCGCTCCGCACCCATGGCATGGGGGGATGCTCCCGCTCTTCTCTTCATCTTCTTCTCTTCTTCATCTTCTTCTTTTCTTCTCTTCTCTTCTTCATGTTCTTCTCCGGCCCCGCCCACCGTTATTTAAGAACCGTCAGACGAGGAGACGCCGTCACACAGCGGGAGCCTCCCTCCATGACAGCATGGATGTGGAGCGGCCCAGAGAAGAAGATGAAGAAGAGAAGAAGATGAAGAAGAAGAAGATGAAGAAGAGAAGAAGATGAAGAGAAGAGCGGGAGCCTCCCCCCATGCCATGGGTGCGGAGCGGCCCGAGGAGAAGAAGATAGAAGACGCCGCAGAGGAGATGCTGGACGAGAACGCCGGAGTAAGAACCAGAAGAGCCAGAAGAACCAGAAGAATAAGATGAAGGAAGATAGAAGAAAGAAGGAAGAAGCATTTAAATAAAGGAATTGTCAAAAACTGTCTCTTGTCATTTTTAACATTTTTGACAGTTTTTTAGTGAAATGATAGGGGTAAGTACCCCCTTACCATTTCACACAGGGGGGGGCGGGATCTGGGGGTCCCCTTGTTAAAGGGGGCTTCCAGATTCCGATAAGCCCCCCCGCCCGCAGACCCCCACAACCACCGGCCAGGGTTGTGGGGATGAGGCCCTTGTCCTCATCAACATGGGGACAAGGTGTTTTGGGGGGCTACCCCAAAGCACCCTCCCAATGTTGAGGGCATGTGGCCTGGTACGGTTCAGGAGGGGGGGCGCTCTCTCGTCCCCCCTCTTTTCCTGCGGCCTGCCAGGTTGCGTGCTCGGATAAGGGTCTGGTATGGATTTTGGGGGGACCCCACGCCATTTTTTTTTTTTGGCGCGGGGTTCCCCTTAAAATCCATACCAGACCTGAAGGGTCTGGTATGGAATTTAGGGGGACCCCCACGTCATTTTTTTTAAATTTTGGTTCAGGGTTCCTCTGTGGGGAATTCCCATGCTGTTTTTATCAATGAACTTCTATGTGTATTGTCAGACCGGCAATGCAATAGCCGCGAGTAGTTTTAAATGGCTTTTTTCCTTTGAAATCTCATTTTGCTGTCAGACTGTTCTAAACACGGGAAACATGCGCCTCCTCCTCCTCCTCATTCCTCAGTCCACCCTCATCCTACTCTTCATTTCTCCTACCTCATCGCCCTCCCTCCCCCTCCCTCATCTTCCTATTCCTCCCTCCTATACCTACTTAGTTTTTCCTCCACCTACTACTTACTCCTCCAACCTCATCCATACTTCTATTCATAATACCTAATCTGCCTCCTACTCCTTTACAACGGTATAACGATACATTTTTTTTTGGGTTTTTCATAGATCCAACATCCATCTGTCCATCAACATCTTTTATTACAGGTAGTCTATGCTATCAAGTACACTGTAACATTATCTTCTAATCTGATTTAAATATAATGCTATTTTTCAAAAAGTTGTGTGTGTATATTTATATATAATGATTTTTTGTTTATTTTTTCTTTTTTTTTTGGTAATTTTTCTTTCAATTTTGGTTAAAGTTAATTATATAATGATTTTTATTTAGAAGTTATTATTATATTTATTAATGCGTTATTTATTATTTTTATTCCATAGAATTGAAGAGAGAAGTGGATTTGATTTATTTCAAAACCATGCCTGAAAATATCAAGTTTAATACATTGGTTTGATTTATTAATAATTCTGCATCATTATGTTTTTATCTATATATATTTTTTTGGTGTTGTGGGGGGGGGGTTCTTTCTATTTTGTATGTTCAATTACACCTTTATATCTATTTTTATATTGACAATTGGTTTAGATATTTTTTTAAACCATGCGATTCTACGGGTTATGTATATGTGTGTATATCCATCTTTTATGCTACACCACATCCTCTAAACAAAATCATCCATCTTCTTTGTCGTCCTCTTTCCTCCTCCATCTTAGTTCATCTCATCCTCTATCTTCTTACTCCCCTTTTAATCATATATCTTCCATCTATCCTCCTCTTCCACCTGCTCTATTCTCCATTGTATTCCTCTGTTCTCTATTCTCCACTGTATTCCTCTACTTCTATTCTCCACTGTATTCCTCTACTTCTATTCTCCACTGTATTCCTCTACTTCTATTCTCCACTGTATTCCTCTACTTCTATTCTCCACTGTATTCCTCTACTTCTATTCTCCACTGTATTGCTCTATTCTCTATTCTCCACTGTATTCCTCTATTCTCCACTGTATTCCTCTACCTCTATTCTCCACTGTATTCCTCTACTTCTATTCTCTAACTCTATCTTCCACCGAACTCATGATTTATGCACCATCACATTGTCTATTCTTCATCTTTCATTTTCGTCCTCTCCCTCCTCCTTCATCCACTATCTTTCATCGTTCTCCACCTCCCCATTTTCCTTCACCTACAAACTTTATTCACCATCTCATCCACTATCTTGCTCTGTCCTCCTCCTCCTTTTCCACTTTCATCCTCGTCCACCATACTATTCCACCTTATTCTCTATACTCCACCATCGTCCTACTCCTGGTCCTTCCTCTATCCTATTTATCCTCCTCATCAATATTCCAGCACCGCCACCTTCTAACATCCTTCTCATCATCTATCCTAATTCTCACCTACTTATCCTTTATACTCATCCTAAGATATGGATCTCTTTATCTCCCTTTCTTTATCTCCCTTTCTTTATCTCATTTACTCTTCTCTCTCCTCCCTCCCTGCCTATTTCCACTTGCTTTTCACTCTCCAACACTTCTCTCTTCACTTGCTCACTCTTCTTATTTTCTCTCTCTCTCTCTCCTCGCTTGCTCTTCACTCGCTCAATCTTTTTTTTTCTCTCTCCTCACTCGCTCTTCACTCGCTCACTCTTCACTCACTTACTCTTCATTAGCTCACTCTTTTTTTTATTTCTCCCTCTCTCTCTCCTCGCTTGCTCTTCACTCGCTCACTCTTCACTCGCACACTCTTCTTGTTTTCTCTCTCTCTATCCTCGCTCGCTCTTCACTCGCTCGTTCTTCACTCACTCACTCTTTTTTTTCTCTCTCTCTCCTCGCTCACTTTTCACTCGCTCACTCTTCACTAGCACGCTCTTCTTACTCTCTCTCTCTCTCTCCTCGCTTGCTCTTCACTGGCTCACTCTTCATTCGCTCGCTCTTCACTTGCTCACTCTTTTTTTTCTCTCTCTCTCCTCGCTTGCTCTTCACTCGCTCACTCTTCACTCGCTCACTCTTCACTCGCTCACTCTGCACTCGCTCACTCTTCATTAGATCACTCTTTTTTTTTCTCTCTCTCTCTCTCTCCTCGCTCGGTCTTCACTCGCTTGCTCTTCAATCGCTCACTCTTCATTAGCGCACTCTTCTTATTTTCTCTCTTTCGCTCGCTCTTCACTCACTCACTCTTTTTTTTTCTCTCTCCTCGCTTGCTCTTCACTCGCTCACTCTTCATTAGCTCACTCTTTTTCTTTCTCTCTCTCTCTCTCCTTGCTTGCTCTTCACTCACTTGCTCATCACTCGCTCACTCTTTTTTTTCTCTCTCTCTCCTCGCTCGCTCTTCACTCGCTCACTCTTCATTAGCTCACTCTTTTCTCTCTCTCTATCCTCACTTGCTCTTCACTCGCTTACTCTTCACTCGCTCACTCTTTTTTTTCTCTCTCTCTCCTCGTTTGCTCTTCACTCGCTCACTCTTCGCTCGCTCTTCACTCACTCACTCTTTTTTTTTCTCTCTCTCCTCGCTTGCTCATCACTCGCTCACTCTTCACTTGCTCACTCTTTTTCTTTCTCTCTCTCTCCTCGCTTGCTCTTCACTCGCTCACTCTTCACTCGCTCACTCTTTTTTTTTCTCTCTCTCCTCGCTCGCTCTTCACTCGCTCACTCTTCATTAGCTCACTCTTTTTTTCTCTCTCTCTCTCTCTCTATCCTCGCTTGCTCTTAACTCGCTCACTCTTCACTCACTCACTCTTTTTTTTTCTCTCTCCTTGCTTGCTCTTCACTCGCTCACTCTTCGCTCGCTCTTCACTTGCTCACTCTTTTTTTTCTCTCTCTCTCCTCGCTTGCTCTTCACTCGCTCACTCTTCACTCGCTCACTCTTCACTCGCTCACTCTGCACTCGCTCACTCTTCATTAGATCACTCTTTTTTTTTCTCTCTCTCTCTCTCTCCTCGCTCGGTCTTCACTCGCTTGCTCTTCAATCGCTCACTCTTCATTAGCGCACTCTTCTTATTTTCTCTCTTTCGCTCGCTCTTCACTCACTCACTCTTTTTTTTTCTCTCTCCTCGCTTGCTCTTCACTCGCTCACTCTTCATTAGCTCACTCTTTTTCTTTCTCTCTCTCTCTCTCCTTGCTTGCTCTTCACTCACTTGCTCATCACTCGCTCACTCTTTTTTTTCTCTCTCTCTCCTCGCTCGCTCTTCACTCGCTCACTCTTCATTAGCTCACTCTTTTCTCTCTCTCTATCCTCACTTGCTCTTCACTCGCTTACTCTTCACTCGCTCACTCTTTTTTTTCTCTCTCTCTCCTCGTTTGCTCTTCACTCGCTCACTCTTCGCTCGCTCTTCACTCACTCACTCTTTTTTTTTCTCTCTCTCCTCGCTTGCTCATCACTCGCTCACTCTTCACTTGCTCACTCTTTTTCTTTCTCTCTCTCTCCTCGCTTGCTCTTCACTCGCTCACTCTTCACTCGCTCACTCTTTTTTTTTCTCTCTCTCCTCGCTCGCTCTTCACTCGCTCACTCTTCATTAGCTCACTCTTTTTTTCTCTCTCTCTCTCTCTCTATCCTCGCTTGCTCTTAACTCGCTCACTCTTCACTCACTCACTCTTTTTTTTTCTCTCTCCTTGCTTGCTCTTCACTCGCTCACTCTTCGCTCGCTCTTCACTCGCTCACTCTTTTTTTTTCTCTCTCTCTCTCCTCGCTTGCTCTTCACTCGCTCACTCTTCATTAGCTCACTCTTTTTCTTTCTCTCTCTCTCTCTCTCCTTGCTTGCTCTTCACTCACTTGCTCATCACTCGCTCACTCTTTTTTTTCTCTCTCTCTCTCCTCGCTCGCTCTTCACTCGCTCACTCTTCATTAGCTCACTCTTTTCTCCCTCTCTATCCTCACTTGCTCTTCACTCGCTTACTCTTCACTCGCTCACTCTTTTTTTTCTCTCTCTCTCCTCGTTTGCTCTTCACTCGCTCACTCTTCGCTCACTCTTCACTCACTCACTCTTTTTTTTTCTCTCTCTCCTCGCTTGCTCATCACTCGCTCACTCTTCATTAGCTCACTCTTTTCTCTCTCTCTATCCTCACTTGCTCTTCACTCGCTTACTCTTCACTCGCTCACTCTTTTTTTTCTCTCTCTCTCCTCGTTTGCTCTTCACTCGCTCACTCTTCGCTCACTCTTCACTTGCTCACTCTTTTTCTTTCTCTCTCTCTCCTCGCTTGCTCTTCACTCGCTCACTCTTTTTTTTTCTCTCTCTCCTCGCTCGCTCTTCACTCGCTCACTCTTCACTCGCTCACTCTTTTTTTTTCTCTCTCTCCTCGCTCGCTCTTCACTCGCTCACTCTTCATTAGCTCACTCTTTTTTTCTCTCTCTCTCTCTCTCTCTATCCTCGCTTGCTCTTAACTCGCTCACTCTTCACTCACTCACTCTTTTTTTTTCTCTCTCCTTGCTTGCTCTTCACTCGCTCACTCTTCGCT
Source organism: Aquarana catesbeiana (assembly GCF_042186555.1). Lineage (NCBI taxonomy): Eukaryota > Metazoa > Chordata > Amphibia > Anura > Ranidae > Aquarana > Aquarana catesbeiana. The sequence continues at coordinate 82,928,492 of NC_133332.1, forward strand.
CGCTCTTCACTCGCTCACTCTTTTTTTTTCTCTCTCTCTCTCCTCGCTTGCTCTTCACTCGCTCACTCTTCACTAGCACACTCTTCTTATTTTCTCTCTCTCTCTCTCCTCGCTTGCTCTTCGCTTGCTCACTCTTCACTTGCTCACTCTTGCTCTTCACTCACTTGCTCATCACTCGCTCACTCTTCACTCACTCACTCTTCATTAGCTCACTTTTTTCTCTCTCTCTCTCTCTCTCTCTCGCTCTCTCTCTCCTCGCTTGCTCTTCACTCACTCACTCTTCACTCGCTCTTCACTCACTCACTCTTTTTTTTTCTCTCTCTCCTTGTTTGCTCTTCACTCGCTCACTCTTCATTAGCTCCCTCTTTTTTTTTCTCTCCTCGCTTGCTCTTCATTAGCACACTCTTCTTATTTTCTCTCTCTCCTCGCTTGCTCTTCACTCGCTCGCTCTTCACTCGCTCCCTTTTTTATCTCTCTCTCTCTCTCTCTCTCTCTCCTCGCTTACTCTTCACTTGCTCACTCTTCATTAGCTTACTTTTCATTAGCTCACTCTTTTTTTTCTCTCTCTCCTCACTCGCTCTTCACTCGCTCACTCTTCATTAGCTCATCCTTTTTTTTTTCTCTCTCTCTCCTCGCTTGCTCTTCACTCGCTCACTCTTCACCAGCACACTCGTCTTATTTTCTCTCTCTCTCTATCCTCGCTCGCTCTTCACTTGCTCGCTCTTCACTCGCTCACTCTTTTTTTCCTCTCTCTCTCCTCGCCTGCTCTTCACTCACTCACTCTTCACTCGCTCGCTCTTCACTCGCTCATTCTTTTTTTCTTTTCTCTCTCTCCTCGCTCACTCTTCACTCGCTCACTCTTCACTCGCTCACTCTTCTTATTTTCTTTCTCTATCCTCGCTTGCTCTTCACTCGCTCACTCCTCGCTCACTCTTTTCTATCTCTATCTCTCTCTCTTGCTCTTCACTCGCTCGCTCTTGTCTGTCTATATCTCTCTCTCACTCTTCTCTTGTTTGCTATTCTCTCTCTCCCTCTCTATAATTATTCTTCTTTATATAATAATTTATACAATATTATTTTTTTTTTTGGTATATTATTGATTTCTTTTTATTCAAATGTTTAATAAAATAGAATACTGTTGCTGTCTTTTGTTTTATTTTTTTTTTTGTGCATATATGTGTGTGTGTGTGTATATATATATATATATATATATATATATATATATATATATATATATATATATATATGAAGGCCGGTTTACCGGCCTGAAATTATGGGAGGAGCCCGGAGGGTATATAGCCAGACCATCCACAATGGTCTGTGTCAGTTCCAGTGCGCGGTAGCTCACATCACAGGGCTGACTCTTCCCAGCTCACCTCATGTTCGGCAGTCTGTGCATTCAATCGCAGGTGCACTCCGGCTTTTCATTCGTGGTCTTCGTCGGCGGTTCCCACTCACGGTCGCAGGTAGTATCCAAACTTTCGTGTCATGTGCAAAATCTTGCGGTTTATTATGCTTCTTATCCTGCACCCCTTTTGTGAAAAAACCTGCCCCGGAGTTGTTGTCGCTCATGTCCCGACATCATTCGGCACAGGCATAGTACATTCGTAAAGTTCCTTCTGACAAATATACGATTCATTCGTAGACCCAAGCCTCCAGTTACTGTCGGTCGTTCTCAATATCACTCGCAATAGGCTTCACTGGTCAAAAAATTCATGCTCCATGGGGTTGCCATCTCATTCATTAGGAGATCAGCATATAAATCGTTTGTATAGGTTTCTGTGGCTGATTGAGGTGTGGTTGAGCCCACCTGGTGCCTTCTCTGCACTTGATTAGCCTGGGGGGATGGGTGGTTGATAGGTGTTCAGTTTCACAGTAAGGGATGGCATACACTCTACAACCAATTTGTATCAGATACTCCTTACTACCGATTTATATCGGATTAATTTAATATGTTTTTTACAAACTGATTCATATCAGATGCATTGCAGAGGCCGACTCTACCAACTCACTGCATGTCCTTCAAGATTGGTCGTAGGTTCTATCAATTGTCCCACACTCACTGTCGCAGGTAGTGCTTTCCTGCTACCGAACCGTTACTTTATGTTCCCCTTCGTAAACCACCTACAACTTCGTAGGTCTTACTCGGTTATTCGCACACATCCGTACTTACTGCCTTTCTCCGTTCCTCATTCGAGCCCCTTACGTCCACAACCAATCTGAATCTAGTCGCATAATCAGCGCAAAGATTCGGATCCTCTGCAAAACGAACTCCACCAACCGATCCGAGTCCAGTCGCAGCACCGGCTTAAAGATTCGGATCCTTGGCAATACAAACATCACCAACCGATCCAAGTCCAGTCGCAACACCGGCTCAATGATTCGGATCCTCAGCATACACAAGCACTCACCAACAGTGTGCTTCTTTCATCCCACCGATCCGAGTCCAGTCGCAAACAGCGGCTCTGCGATTCGGATCTTCAGCATACAAGCACTCACCAGCAGTGTGCTTCTTTCATCCGACCAATCTGAGTCCAGTCGCAAAAGCGACTCAATGCTTCAAATCTTTAGCATACACAAGCACTCACCAGCAGTGTGCTTCTTTCATCCCACGATTCGAGTCCAGTCGCAAACAGCGGCTCTGCGATTCGGATCTTCAGCATACAAGCACTCACCAACAGCGTGCTTCTTTCATCCCACCGATCCGAGTCCAGTCGCAAACAGCGGCTCTGCGATTCGGATCTTCAGCATACAAGCACTCACCAACAGCGTGCTTCTTTCATTCAAACCAATCCCAGCCCAGTCGCATACCGGCTCAGTGATCCAAGACCCCCGGCACAGCAAAAAACCCCACCGCACATTCCAAAAAAAAAAAAAAAAAAAAAAAAACTCTTTTACTTTGTAAATCACCGCAAACATTTACGAAATGGCTTCATACAGCCATTCATCTTTCGTAGCAACACGGCTACTCATCAATTTCTCCAACCCTTCCCCCTTTCAGGTCAGTAGAGTTCTTCAGTTGATCCATCCTGCAACAGGTGTGGACAGTATCTTCCTCAGCTTCCCGGTCGACCCAAGTCTCGACCTCAAAAAACTAAAACTCCACTACTAGGACTTCAAGGCAGCGGACACCATGTCGCAGGCCAGCAGCGAGGACCTCGCCTCCACCCCGTCGTCACCTGGGGCAGACTCAGCAAACGACGACTTACAGTCTCTCAGAGCTTGGACCATCCCCAAGCTTACAGCTGAACTACGGCGCAGGGGAATACCTTTCCCTGCGACTGCTAGGAAAGCTGAGCTTTTCAGCTTGCTATTTCCTCCGCCAGCGGCAGCCCAATCGGGCACCCAGGCATCACTACAGTCAATCTCATCAGCAATCACTCAGCTGCACTCCTTGGTGACCACACTATCGGCAGCAGTCACTGATGTCCAGACAAGAGTGGGAACCCTGGAGGTACATCAAGCTGCACCCTCACCATCTACAGTAACCACCGCCACCCCCATGCCTCTCCTTACAGGTACGCCCGACATCTATACCTACGTCCTCCCCGCACATCTCGTCCCAGCAGGCATCAGGAAGGACATCATGGATGGGAAGGAAATTAACTTGGCATCCCTCCTCATCGCAGTACACGACCCAGCCGAAAACAAGTCCTATGCGTGGGGAGACGTTTCCGTCGTCCTAAAGGCCAAAGACCATAGGCTTACCCGCAAACTCAATATTGCGGAGTTCGTACTAGCATTTGGCATGTTCAGAGACGTGCTATGCACGGTCAACCCCAACAGGAGAGAGGAGCTGGACCTATACCTACACACAATAGTAGATCTAGGTTATAAATATGGGGGATGCTCCTTTTATGACTATCACAGGTCATTTTCAGCAAAAGCAGCAGCTAGACTTTCCCAGTTTCAAGTAAAAACCAACTGGAGTACCATCGATACAGAGCTGTTCAGTCGCCATTTCGCTGGCTTACGTTCCCCACTCTGTACCAACTGCCAGTCGTCCACCCATACGGCCAACTGGTGCTCCGAGTCAGGTGGCAGACGCCCCCCCAACCCTCCCTTCTTTCCCAGCGTCACTCGTCACTCAACGGCATTTACTCAGCCGGCTCAGGCAGACAGATTAGGACGACCCATCCAGGCACTAGGGGGAGCAACCATATGCAATAACTTCAACTTTGGGGGTTGTAACTTCCCCCACTGCAAACTACTTCATGTCTGTCTCACATGCCACAAAGCTCACCCCAGGTACGCTTGCGCTATGAAACAGCCTAAACCCGAATGACTAAGCCGAGTGCACGTCGGATGGCTCGCGTTTTACCTCGCCTCACACCCAACACCTTCACTGGCAGCCTTTCTCATCCGGGGATTCACGACAGGCTTTCACACCGGACTTATCACACTCCCAAACACAACTCACGAATGCAAAAACCTGCTGTCAGACGCTACCGACGAGGAAACCATCACCACCCTGCTGCAAACAGAACTAGACTGGGGATACATAATCGGCCCCTTTACACAATCGCCTTTTTCTGTATGGAGAGTCAGCCCTATCGGCCTTGTGAAGGGCAAGTTTTCAAATAAACTTCGTTTAGTTTATGATTTGTCCGCGCCTCATTGTTCCCATATACCCAGTTTAAATTCCCTAATACCTTCAGAAGAGTTTACACTTAAATATTCAACGGTAGACTCAGCTATTCAATCCATCATTCTCGCAGGAGCAGGTGCCTGGTTGTCTAAAGCAGACATCTCGGACGCATTCAAATTGTTGCCAATTGATCCGTGCCTATGGCGGTGGCACGGAATCAAATGGAAAGGTCTATACTATTTCGCCACCAAGTTAACGTTCGGCTCCAAAAGCAGCCCGTGGCTATTCGACACTTTCGCTCAGTCTCTTTCCTGGATTCTCTCACAACATGCGTCCTGTCAGAAAGTGATCCACTACTTAGACGACTTCCTACTCATAGAGAAACCCAACGAGCCCCCAGTTGATCTAAACAGCCTCAGAACAATCTTTCATAATCTTAACGTACCTTTAGCGGATAAGAAGGTAGAAGGCCCGGCACAGATCGCCACCTTCTTGGGTATCATACTCAACACTCACACCATGCAAGCTAGTCTGCCTCCCGACAAATTGACCCGCATCAGGACCGTCATCCACACATTTACTAATACGCAAGGCTGCACAAAAAAGCAACTGCAATCCCTCCTTGGCATGCTGAACTTTGCCATAAGGATCATCCCTCAAGGGCGATCCTTCGTCTCACGTCTCCTGGTGTTCCTTTCCCAGGTACAAGACCCCGACCTAATATTTAAACTAGACAAGGCAGCCGTAGCTGACCTAGCCAGGTGGGACGATTTTCTAATAAACTGGAACGGCATTTCGATGTTTATCCCATCAGCGTCTCCCACTTCACCCCAAATAATCACGGACGCCGCAGCCTCCACAGGTTTTGCAGCTATTTTTGGCCACCACTGGTTCGCAGCACCATGGCCGCCAGAAATACTCTCGATCCCCGGGTTCAGTCAATCCTCCTCGATGTTCGAGATTTACCCCATTGTTGCAGCAGCCCACGTCTGGGGCAACAACTGGGTAGGACAAACAGTGACATTTTCCACAGATAATCTAGCCACAGCCTCTATTATAAACAAAGGTCGCTCCAAGTCCTTGGCCATCATGTCCTTCCTACGCAGGCTGGTGCAACTCTCACTACAGCACCAATTTAATGTCCTCTGCGTTCATATCCCCGGTAAATGCAACACTTCGGCCGACGCGCTATCTCGCTTTAACTACACAACCTTCTTTTCGCAGGAACCTGGAGCCGACCCGACCATGTCTGCTATCCCACATTGGTCACAGCTAACCCTGGATTGAAGCGACATCTTCATGACGCCACTAGTCTGATTAACCAGTCACTATCTCACAATACCCTGAAAGGCTACCATGCTGCCTGGAAAAGCTATCACAGGTTTCTAGAGGCTAACCCCGGGGCTATACCAGGAGATCTCCATCATATCCTGGCCTTCATTTCATACTGCCACACTCAGCTGAAGTTATCCTACAACACTATTAGACTCTACCTAGCTGGCATCCAGCATTTCACCTCTTTTCTAGATCCTAACAAACCATCTTTGTTCGCTACCCATGCGGTCAAGGCCATCCTCCGAGGCATCCACAAGCAGAAACCCCAAGTTAGCGGTAAACGCTTACCAGTCACCAGTGCCATGTTTCGAGACATGTCCACCATACACTCACGCTCACCTTTCGGTTTTTGCCCAGCTTGGTCATCCAAGCTGCCATCTACCTGGCATTTTATGGCTTTCTACGACCCAGCGAATTCACAGTCAGCAGCACCAGTCATAGGGCCTTACGCAGACGCCACCTCACGCGTCACCACAGCCACTTAACGATACACCTCGAGGTATCCAAAACACAACAGTCCGGTCCAGGGGTTGACATCAAGCTCTTCAGAACGCACAACGCCTGGTACCCCGTAGCCATCCTAGATAGTCTATTGGCCCATTTACTTGATCCCTCGCAGGACAGCCCATTGCTGCCGTTCCCGATCAGCCCGCTTAGTACCAACCAGTTCACTACTCACGTCAGGATCCTTCTGCGCAACTTAGGCCTTGACCCCAACCGTTATTCTGGACATTCTTTCCGTATTGGAGCAGCATCAGCAGCCTCACGAAACGGAGTCCCGGACCACGTGATCAGGAAAATGGGAAGGTGGAAATCCACCTGCTTTGCTCGCTATATTCCCAATCCACAAGTAGAAATGTCACGAGCCTTTTGCAAGCTCACTCTGTAAGAAGACCATAAACTTAAATAAAACATTACCTCCCTAAACCAAGCCTTTTTGCGCCCTTCTCTGGCATACCGCCCAGCAGATCTGGGTTTACCATACAGCAGGCCAGGGCACACTTCAGGTCTAGTCTATTTATGTTGTTAGTCTTGTGACGTGTTTATGTGTTTCATATCTATCAGGACGGAGGGCTCCGACTATATATATATATATATATATATAAAATGTGTATATGTATGTAATATACATTTTTGCTATTTATGACACTTAATCATTTAAAAACATACTTTAATATATGTTATTACTATTTGGCATTCATAATTTAAATGTATATATCATTTATTATAATTAAATTAAATGTAATAAAAAAAGTGTGTGTGTAATAAAAAAAAAAAAAAATATATATATATATATATATATATATAATATATATATATATATATATAAATATTTGATACATTTAATTAATATACATAAAATTTGTGTTAAACCATTTAATTTACATTTAAACATAACATAGCATTAAATAAAAATGTAGGATTGCGTTAAATATACCTTCTTGTATATTTATTTTTTAATTTAAATACCTTCTAAAAAATATGGTTATATATGTGAATTATTATTTTTTTTTTCAATTTTAATCGACAAAATGATTATATTTTATGCAAATTTTTAATTTTATGTGTTTTTTCTCTCATAGACATGCCTGACTGCATTATTATCCCCTCTTGCGGCCATAGCAATGGTAAAAAAAAAAATACAATTTCTTCAAATATTTCCCTTTTCAGCTTTCCAAAAGATGCAGAAGTGATAAAATCTTGGTTGAATAATGCCAGCTTTTTTTTTATCAATAGATTTTTATTGTTTTACATTAGATACATATAGAGACAATGTATACATTATATTTGGACGTAGAGGAGCACACGTTGATCAATGCACATAAACATATACGTGGATCTGTTAACAGGGAATTCTATGTTGATAAACTATGCAGAAAATATAGGATAACACATCTACAAATATAAATGATAACTATATAGCTTTCCCCCAGGATCCCCCATTGGGATCTCTTTGTTACCTGGGGGAAATGCCATGGCAGAGTAATAATGCCAGCTTTGATCCAAGAACGATTGAGGAATTGATTCCGCGGATTCTTGCAGATAAGCGAGGAGATCAATTCAGAATTTGTTCAGCACACTTTGTGGACGATTGTGTTTACTGTTTACATGCAAGGTGTTAGAAGAAAACTTAGAATTGGTTCAGTACCAACCATTTTCATTCCAACTACTGCAAAAAAAAAAACAACCAAACATCAGTTGCAAACAAGAATGTCAAAAAGAGCAAGAACAGAATTCATGATGGCGGGAACCTCACAGTCTGCGACCAGTTGACGTGACAATGTGCAGTTGCAAGTGCCATAAGGAAGGACAACCAGCAATGATACAACAGAATGAGGTCGGGACACAAACAGGTCTTTTTGATTTACACTTTAACGAGTCCCAAGATAGCTATTTCAAAATAGCAAAAATTGAAGATGTTAAATTAGACCATACATATTATATGTATGATGAGGAATTAATGTCACCGCTCGAAGCATCAACACCC